>NC_140412.1:101405000-101472500 GCF_965140295.1 Lepidochelys olivacea | reverse complement strand
GTGTATTTATTGTGGATCTAACCTTCTACTACAAGAAATAAATAAGCAGGTTAAGTAGATGCTATCTTTTAACAAATAGTTTCTCCAGACTGTATTACAACTTTATGAATGACAAAATAAATCCCTCATTTTTAAATCTACCAAGACGTATTTTTAACAGAATTGCACCTATTGAACCTCAATGTGTACTCCATTATTCACACACAATAAAAATGTTAAAATAACATAAAAATGACAAAAGCCAGAGAATTCTGAATTAAAGCTGAAACTCCATCTCTAATGAACCCCCAGTGTCCTAGGTGTTGCAATCTGCATGGGATTTTGGACAGTCTTTAAGTTATCATCTTAATATTATTTTAACATATTTTGTATAAACATGTTCTTATTTTCTATTGAATAAAAGAGAGTAAGAGAATGAGAGAAGAATGAGACTGGATGCTGTCGGCGGTCACTCTTGACCTCTAGGTCATTGGCTTCAATCTGATTCAGGTTCACAGTGATTAGAGCTGGCCAAAGATTTCTAGAATATTATGCTGTTGTTGTTTTTGTTGAATTTGCCTGTTTTAGAGGTCTCACAATGTTAGCAAAATTGGAGTAATTTAATCTATTTCCACAGTTTTCTTCAAACTTTTGTATGAAAATTATTTTTCTAGGTTGACTGCTCAAATTTTTTGATAGAAATTAAAATTACTTTTTAAATTTTGAACGGTGTTGGTTGATTGTGTTCAGGCACATGAATTCAGTAATACTGGTGCTGTTTTGCTGATTGCCTGTGCTTACCCAATGGTTAGCAGAAGACATTTTGGCTTATTTTTTCTAAGGAAGTGGCAGAATCTCACTTTCTCCAGATAGCTGGTAGCAGCACAGTGGATTTTAGGGCCCTTATCATTCCCTTCCCCCAAGACCAGGAGGATCTATGCATTGCCTGGCAAAGTTCTCCATATGGTCTGGAGGGTTGAACTAAGCATCCAGTTTCTACATTTTTGAGGTTCCCAGTCATCAGGAGTAAGATTTTCATTAACATGTTCAGGTGTTGTCTATTTTAACTCAGAGGTTTTCTTTTATTAAATTTATTTTAAATATTAGATAGTCAGTAATGCTTTGGATTGCAATAAAACTGTGGCATTTTGGGGGGCATTCTGATACCATACAACATCATAGCCTCAGTTTAAAAATTAATTCCTTTACTCCTGCTGCCTATAATTCTAGTTTAAAGTCACTCCTCCACCTCACTGGCTTCTCTTGTGGCAGCTGCCATGACCCTATAGATAAATCAGAAGCCCAAGAAGAAAAATATAACAGGGCCAGCAGCTGGGCCAGAAGTGGAAGCCAACTACTGGCAACACAGTTTTAGGAGGTGTTTGTGTGGATTAATTCCATCCACTTGGGCAACTGGGGCAGATACCACTCTCTGGATGTTGAGAAGAACCTGGGTGTCCCTTATGAGAAGTCACAGTTTTACTCCAGTGCCAGAGATATAAAGCTGTCCCACAATAACAAGAAGCTGCTCTCATTGGGCTGCCATCTGCTCCCACTCAGAGGATAAATGTAAAACAAAGCGGTGCCCTTCAGGTGGTGGCTGGTCAGCCCACTGTGTTTCTTTGTTTGTTGGCGTGTTTCTTTGTTTTTCCAAATACGTAGAGCCTAGTCTGATCCCCAGGCCACTTCTGGAGGTGGAACCAGAGTGCATGCATCCCTAATCAGTTGGGTCCCTAACTGACCTGATGAATATATACTGTACTATTACATAGAAAAAACTATATTAAAAATGCCAAGGTTGCAAAGTTAAGCCTAATAAAAGTTAAGAAATGACTAAGATTGCCCATGTAGCTTTAATTCAGCTGGGCATATGCCTTATGATACAGTCAGAAATTACACAATCACATACTATTTTTTCTACAGGACCTCTGCTTCATTCAGTGCACAGGAGGGACTGGTTCTAGGAATGAATCAGGGCTGTGTAGTGAGGAAGCATGTTGTCTGTTGGATCCCTCCATTTGTTGCCAAAGTTGGAAAGGTCCTACAGACAACAGCCTCATTCACTATATGACCCTGATTTATTCTCTGAGCACCATTCATTCTGTGCACTGAATGAAAAAGGGGTCCTGTGGAAAAACCAGTATGAGAGCATGTAATTACAGATCATATTATAATTCATACACATCAGGAGGCCAAATTAAATTTGCATGGGTAACCTTAATTCTGACATTTCTTAACTTTTGAGTTCTTGACATTGCAACCTCAACATTCTTTTAATATAGGATATTTCTTCTAAAAAAACTGAGTTTTTTTTTTAAAAGCAAACAGAAAAAAGAAAGCTAACAGAGATACTGGTGGCAGTAGTAGCTGTTACCCTTTATGTGAGCCAGCCCCACTAGTGGAGGGCAGTGGCAGGGAGACACACACTTTGTAGCAGGTTTCCCAGTTCCTTGCTGATAACAGACACAGGAAGAGAAGTGTGCTCTGGAAGTTATAAACCCTCCTGGCTCCTGCCCCCTCTCCTTTCTACCTACCAAGCTCCTGTCCCTGTCCCTGTCTCCGTCTCCCACCCCTGAGCAGGCTCCCCTCTGGCTCCAGTCCCTGCCAATCCCCTCTGCTTCTACCTATTCCCTCCCCGCAAAAGATTAAATTTTGCATAATTATAGCACTAAAAGCAGGGTCTTATAAAATGTTAGGCAACCTAAACTTTAGTCGTAGCTACGAACTCTCCCTATAATCTGTCTCCTTCAACAATCCACAATTGCCAAAGATGGCTGACAAGGTATTTTGGAACAAAATTTCAAATGAACAGATTTTTTGGAAGCATGTGTTTTCACACTAGAATCTAATTTTATATGCCAATCTGCAAAAATCTGATGAAAAGCTAAATTTCAAAGACTTGAAAATAATTCCGAATTAACAGGCCAACCCCCCCTCCATAAATTTCACAAATGATTTTTCACCAGTTTAGCCCAGCCACAACAGTAATTGTAATACATACGATAAGTTGCCTATGCAGAATGTTTGGTGATATCATCACAATGAACATGTCTACAACACAAAAACTACCATCAGAAATAGCACCTTTCCTGTAATTTCAATAGATACATTGTGATGCTTCCCAGGAATAGCCAGGGCTGTGAGGCATCTTAGCATGAGGAAACCTTGTCTGTGCCTGCTGTGGGTCAGCTCCTCAACTCTACTGACCACAGGCAACATAAGCACTCTCCTCTAGACCAATGGAGATCTTGCTCTTTCTCTACAGGTTAGTGATGAGCACTGTCCAACCACCAAGTCTTACGAGACTCTCCCTGGAGTACCAAGTCCCTGTTCCACTGAACACTCACCAGACCATATTCACAGATTCACAACTTCCAAAGAAACAGTGTACCCCAGCTTACCAGTTACATCTCCCCTCACCACTCTGCTTAACACTCAGAACCTAAGATTGTTTATAATGAAAACAAGTAAAAGTGTATTTAGCAAAGTATAGAGATTCAAGTGATAGCAAGTAGAAGTATTAGAAACAAATGGTTACATATAAAACTCATAACATGCATTTGAGAACTAAGACTTACTTATCTAGACACTTTCATGTCTTATAGCGCAATGCTCACCCAAAATCCTTCCAGCGCTTTACAGCCAGGCTTGGTTGTGACCCTCTGTACTTAAGACAAACGTGCTGTTTAGCCTGTCTCCCTAGTGAAGAGACAGAATGCACCTCAGCACCCTCAGCTACACTCAGAAATAAACAGCACAATGAGTTCTTGTAAATCTCCACTCATGAAGATTTCAGAATCTCTTGATTAGCATCTGGCTCAGTATGCAAACAGGCATCCATAGTGAGACATATACAATGTCTAAAACGCACATGCCCAGACAGAGAAATAAGCACCCATTATCTCCTGCTTGAAAGGAACCTGAGACATGTCACCTCCTGGTAACCTGCCTCTAGAACATTATTTTCAGAACAGACATATAACTCCCCTAATACAATCTATCCATGCATTTTGCATTATGATGACAAGTGGTCTATTGGCTCTTACTAGAGATTTCATATGCTATCTTTCAATGAACTATTATGCATATATCTAACCCTGAAGATCCCCATAAAATTCCACATGCCCCAGTGCCCTCCACCAGCTGGCACCAAGAGGTTCTTGGAACACATGTGCCAAGGAATGGATGGGTATGGGAAATGAACTACTCTCTTGCCCCTAAACGTATTATAGTAACTGAGGCAAATGACAGGTTTCAGAGTAACAGCCGTGTTAGTCTGTATTCGCAAAAAGAAAAGGAGTACTTGTGGCACCTTAGAGACTAACCAATTTATTTGAGCATGAGCTTTCGTGAGCTACAGCTCACTTCATCGGAGGCAAATGAGCAAGGCTACTCACTGTACTCTCTTTGTGCAATATATCTATTGGGCCACTACATTGTGCTGTACTGCACCTATTCTGTGGACTAACAGAATTGTGCTGTGAGCCTGGCACCTATCATCCAGAGTTCCAAATTCAATTTAAAAGAGAAAGTACATTTCTCAAACTGCAGGAGAATAAAAGTTGTTTTTAAAACCAAATCGTTACCCTTATTTGTTGTAATGTATCAATAAGAAGCTGTTACCCTCTTCTGTCTAAGGATATATCTGGATACATTTTAAAACAAAAATTCATCACTGTCACCATTGTTAAGGAAACATTACAATTTTGTTGCTAACAAATGACTGACAAGGGACTGTTTAATACACACAGTTTTTCACATAACTTACTCAACTGAGGCACATTACTAGTTTCTGCATGTGAAGACTGTAGTCTGATGTTTTCAAAAAGAACTACACCTTGGGAAAGTGAGTAGTAATGCCCGCTGATGGACTACATTCCTACAGAAAGGGGCAGGGTGAATTGCATCCACCCATAGAGGGTGGAAACAAAGAGGCAAATTACATTACAGTGGGTCTTTGAAAAGTGAATTTCAGAAAATGGCATAGTTGAGTTCTGCGTTTATTGTCTCTCAAATTTGTTCTGTTTCCAAGTAAACTGATCGATTTCCTAACTGCCAGCCTAGGAACCTCAACCTAGGGTCTTCAAATCAAACTGCTCTTTCTGGCTCCACTGATCAGATTGTGCCCTCTGTTACACCCATGCAATATCACTTTACATTTCAAATGTCTGTATCCCAACTCATAGGGCCAGATCCCAGATACATTGATTTACATGAGCAAAGATTCTGGCCCATAGGTTTGCAGAGGCATAACATGAGCAAGAAGATAATACCCCTTATTCTCTTACAGCTTTTTTGGCTCTGCAATATTAATAGAGGTAAAATGTAGTAAAAGCTTATTTTTTGTTATTTATGACTCTGAAAATACATAGGGAATGGATCTGCTGAGTAAGTAGGTACTATTTTTATACAGTCACTTTTCAGAATAGAATCACACTTTAAACACAAATTTTTTAATTTTTAAAACATTAAACAATTATAATGAACTAGGTTATAAATGAAAGTGGAGCACAGACTATTTTATGTATTGGCCACAGGCTTATGGGCCAATTGAAAGATATGATGCCACCAATAACCCTAACCCCATCATTCCTACCATTGCATTAATGCAAAATGGAAAGTTTATAATTTATCTTCTTCTATGGTGTTGTAATATTCTGTCAATTTTATAACATTAATCTGACAACAGAGCTTTTTATAATATACAATCACTTAAAATAGAGTCATATCCTAATATTTAATGCCCATGAAGGTATGTTTCATTAACACTGTTCTATGAGTTTTTACTAGTACAAATATATAATGTAGAAAAACATTGAACATTTGTGTACAATATTAATGATTCAAACCCCTTTACACCAATAAAACTTACAGTTTCACTTGAACACTACTTTTTCTTTACCTTATGTATCAGAGAATGCTAGAACATAGGGTTGGAATAGGGAACCTCTTGGGTAATTCAGTCTATTGGAATAATGCCATAAAGAGTTACTTTCCCACAGTTTCCATTACATATATCAACTGATGTCCATCACAGATGGCAAACTCCTAACTTGTGACTCAAATCCTTCCACCTGCCCACTTGCACTTCTTTGGTTATTTTAATCACATGGTTAGTTGGCCCCAAATTACTCAGTATGATTTAACAGAGAATGATGATTAATCAAAATCTCGCAAATAATGTGTTTGATGGCTTTGAAATCCATTATTTTAATCAGACTGAACAGGAATCCCAAAACACTAGTAAGTATTCAATGTAGCTGTGCAGAACAATAAAGTTCAGGAAGCCCTGACTGCATCAGAATCATACTATACTTCGAAGAGAACTCATCCATTGTTACCATTAGAATTTAGCATGATCTTAGCAGACAACTGCAGACAACTTCATCTTCCCTGTTGTATTAAGACATGATAATTTGTTGTTGTTTTTCTTTAGGAGGTGAATACTGTGCTCCACACATTTATACCAAATCCATGGGGCTCTCCTAATCTTGAGAAATAAATTAAGTCACAATGGGGTTTGGAAGATCAAGATTCAAACTATAAGATTCTGGATGCCTGTAACCATGGCATCTAGTTGCTCTGGTTAACAGAATTCATCCTGTCTTAGGGAAGAAAAGTTCAAAGTATCTTAGGAAGCAACAGGTGTATGTGAAAAAGGTTGCTTCAAAAGAGTTACTAAGTGGGATTCACACTTCCAGGCTGTCTGCCAGTGCAAATATTGCTTTATGTTAAAAACCAACTAGTTTAAACCAGTAATGTATCAAGAAATAGTGTTGGGTTTTATTTTTACCATTCCACAGAAAAGCTTTGGCGGCGGCCAGGAATTTACTTCAATATCCTTTCTGGAATTAGGGTGGGAGATCATACTGATCAAATAATTTAGCTTGGGGCTATGGTCATCTTTATACTATGGGCACTTCCCCAGTGGGAAAGTCGGAGCTGATTTTACCTCCCAACATTGTTCTTGATCTTTGCTATCAAAAGGATTTATTTATTCAGAAATCCAGCAGCTATGTTTATTACCTCACTTCTAGATGACAGTGGAATATAAAATACCTTGGACATCCATCTGACTTATATTCAAACAAACTTCTTTGGGATCCCACTAGGCAATTTAATCAATTCACAAGAGCTGAGCTTGTTAAGCAAGGGAATTTATTCACTGAGAGCCAAATCCTACAGTCCTTTCTCAAGTAAGGCTCTGACAAATTCAAGGAGTTGATTTCTTTGCAGCTAATCTCATCAATAAAATTATTAATGCGCTTGCTTGCAGGAGCAGGCCACTAAATAAGAGTTTCATTGAGTATGAACTTGAGGATTCAAGCCTTAAGCAGTAAGGTTTCCCATGAAAAGTCTTCCTTCCAACATTAGCTTGAATTTGTGGTCTATATAATCGGTTATATTGCTGACAAATAAATGTTACCACACAGGGGTAACAAAATAACCTTCTTTCTTGCTGGATTTTACCTATTCCATGTTCAAAAGGTATCTACTATTTTTAACAAATTAAGCCCCTCTCTGTTGATTCTGTTCATATTAACAGCTGAAGATGGACAGCATTTCTTTGCACAATTAGTCACCAGAGGCTTGAGTGTTATTATTTTTGTATCTTTTCCACGGTGTTAGTGTCATCTACTGTTTGTCTGTATCTACAGTAAAGAATGAACAATGATAGATGTCAGGGATATCTATTGCAAGTTCCTATACAATAAAATCTAAGCTATTAAATTGCCCCTCCTCCAGTAAATTCCATCTTTAATAAAATCTTTACAGAAAAAAATATTTTTAAAGCAAGATTATTTAAATGTGATGAGGAACAGTGTTTTGGGTTTTTTGTTAACATAAGACAACAGTTTAATTTAGGTCATAATGACATCAGAGACATATTTATTGCCATCTTTATTCCATCCAACAAAGCTTTAATCTGTGACAAGCCTAGGCTTGTAAAACAGCAGAGTGGTATGGTATCAGAGAAACTACACTATGCCATATATTTTTAACAAGCTTGGTGTCAAGCACACTACATTTGCCAAAATCAAGGAGAAAGAAGAGGTTATTTTTTGTTGTTTATGTTTTCAGTTTATATTTACAGCTGAAATAGACTTTGAAAATTCCTATAAAGATTTCAAGTACTGAGAGACATCTGTTTTTATGTGGTCATAGATGATAGAAGTGCCATTCTTTTTATGATATTGACAATCAGGCCACACCCTCAGTTTTGCAAAGTAAGATGTATGGGAATTAAGGCACATTTCCATCAGCTGCAGAACTCATCTGGGACTGGAAGGGTTTCAAAACTCAGTGGGATAAATGGCTTATCTTGGAAGAGGTCGAGAGAGGCAAACAAGATTTTAGCACTTGTTGGAGAGAGGTCAAAGTGGTAGTCATTACCCAGGGAGGACCAAAAGGCTTTCCCTCTCCCTCAATTAGATGTCACTTTCTTTGTACTGCTGATGTCATGAATTTATTAGGTCTCGCTAGTCATCCAAGAGTCACACCTGAATTATTAATGTGTTAAAAAAGAGAAGGAAGAAAGGAAATAAAACAACAAATTGGGAAAAACACAAAAGAAAACAAAAAATTCACTTTTCAGGCCTTCTTTATAAAATATAAAGAAGCAAAAGGGTAAGAAGGCAATGGATGTGGTTTAATTAGGCCACAACTTTATTTAATTAAAATATCTGGGAATACCGATCCAGCAACAAATTGTACAGTGCATGTCTTCATCCTTTCCTTAATCATTTTCATATAACGCCAAAGCAGGTCCCAGTGACTCTGCTCCTGGGACTCTATCACCCTCTCATCACATGAAATGAAAGGGGATCATAAAACAAGAAGGGTTGGCTCCCTGTTGTTCCAGACATAGGAGCTCCACCCCATTCTCCTCAGCTCCCTTAAAAGGGGGGTTGGCTACCAGTGTATGGGACGTAGAAGCCCCAGTCCCCCCTTACTCAGCTCCCTTAAGAGATGATTTCCCTCAAATCCTTTTCCAATCCATTTTATCCAATAAGCATAACCCTTCCACACAGAGTACCTGCACTGGACATCTGTCACAAGTTTTGCATACTAAGTTATGTCATTATAACCTAACCCACACTACTGCATCCCACCAGGTCCCAGATTTGCTGTGGGGAAGGTGAAAAAACCCACTTCGCCTTAGCAATGAGTGAAAAAAATCCTTCCTAACCCCCCCCCCCACCAAAAAAAAAGAAAAGAAAAAAGGCAACTAGCATAATGCCCACAGAGGATCAAGAAAGAATGTGGCCCTTTTGTCAAATTCACGAGTGGGTGAGTGCTGCAAGCCCAACCCCAGTAAAGGAGGGCCTCTCCAGGTCTGAATGGGATACAAACACCCACTCTTCCAGTTACCAGGAAGGAAAATGCACCGACTTCTCCTGACTTGGCCCCAACTGCTTCCTGCCCTTCCTGTCCATCCCTGTAAACTTTCCTCCTAATCCCCACCTTGTTGTAAGAAGCCCTTAAAATGGAAATACCCCTTTTTCCCCAGGTAGCTGGACAAAGACCTCCTCAAAGGTTGCAGTGAGCACGGATTTTACATCTACAGGTGACTTCTAAAATTAGTCTAATTTTTTATATTTCTTTGTATTTATTTTGCATTGTATTTAGATAAATAACTTTACAGCTGAAATTCTTGTGAGGCATTACCAAACTGTACTGCTACTGTGTATGACTTCAATGCAGTGTCAGGATAAGACTACATCTACCTTGCAATAAAAAACCCACAGCACAGCTGTGGCTGGCCCAGGTCAGCTGACTCAGGCTATGGGGCTAAAAATTGCAGACCAGACATTCAGGCTTGGGCTGGAGCCCGAATATCTACACTGCAATTTTTAGCTCTGCAGCCCAAGCCCCCTGAGCCCAAGTCAATTAATCCAGGCTCTGAGACTCAGTGCCATGGCTTTTTTATTGCAGTGATGCGGCAGCAATGCAGTACCGGTATGATTTTACTAAGGTGAGATCATAAGACAAACTCAATTTGAATCAAATGAGTACAAATGCAATTTTTCTAAGTGTGATCTTACTATAACAAATATTATCTTACTATAATGTGATGTTTTAATTATTGGCCCAATCCAACCTCAACTGAAGTCAATGAGACTCTATTAAGTTCCATATTCATTGGCTCCAGCCCGGTGTGATGTGGCTATAGCTACAGCAAAATAACTTTGTTTAAAGAGACATGGTAAGGTAAACATTTTTTTCTTGGTTGTATTATTAATAACATCTTAGTTTATTAAAAACAGAACTTTTAAAATTTCATTCACTTTTCACCATTTAACTATGTGTTTACTTATTGAATTTCAATGATGATGCAACCATGCCAATCTTGCTACAACATGGACTTTTTTATTTCACGCTTCTTGTTAAAATGTTATATTAATACAAGATGATGATCTGAGTATACTGTGATAATATAAATCATACATATTTCATCAAAAGTAAAATGCCAACAATGGTACATTTTAAAACAATAAAAAATAAAATTTCTAAATTATATCCCACAAACTGATGAGAAACTGGATTTAAAAAAACATTGAAATTGCATATTTGTATACAGCAACACAGCCTACAAAAGTTCAAAGATTTTTATATAGCATCTATCACTGATTTTTATATAGAGTCCATCACTACGGTACGAGCAGAAGCTTTCTTCTCAAAAGGTTAACCCTTTGAAATGAAACGGGACCTTTAGTTCTTTCAGCACATAGAGAGTGCTCCATTACTGTTCTCTTCCTCTTTACTAGTAAGCAGGGGAAAAGTCTCACTGAAGTAATGTGTATTTTTAATTAAGATGCAATCATTCTGACGTTGTGATTCTTAGGGCATACTTATGATTTTAAAAATGCAATTTTCAGTCTAAACATAATCCAAAAAGCTCATAACACATTTGCACAAAAAAGTATGCTTTTAACTAATGCTCATTTATGGTGCCCATCATTTTAGGACCAGTAAGTACAAGAACAATTGGCTTGACATACAGAAATGTATCCCACTGCCAGATATGTTCCTCTACTAGGTCACCCTTCTAGGATGTCTTACCTTTTGATGAACTGGAGGCTAGTTTAACTAAGAATATTCCTTTAAAAGCCTTAAAATCAGGACAGACAGACTTTCAATGTTTTGTAAAGTAAATTTCATTATTATTTAAACAAACAATTAATTTGAAGCATGGACCTTTAAAAAACAACATTTTAAACTGATGTTACTGAATTACAACAATTCTAGAAGTCTATGTCTTTCTTTAAAGAACTATTTGCATTTTCAGTGTTCCATCTCATATCATCAGATTGTCAAAGAGATGGATTTTCATTCTGGCAGTTTATTATTCTTATTAAATTATATTTTAGACACATTCAGTATTAAAATATATTTTTACTCTCCTTTGGAATTAGAGACACTTAGAAGATGCAGAAGATTAGATATAATTAGAAGATTAGAATAGATTTCCTACTATATTGCAGTTTTCTTTTTAAAGTAACTAGTTTTTTTTAGGTAGCATACAAAACATTTACAAAAATAATGTATCCATGTTACTGCATCTCCATAGCAAAGATTTTTCATTTGCTCAGGGTTAGACCATGATCTGTCTAGTTACTGACCACAGATTAAATAAATCAGCAATATACATAGTCTGCAATCATTTTTGAATCAATTACCATGGTTTAACTACTATACAGTCAATCATTTTCCACCTCTAGAACAGGCTACTTTCCAGGACAAGGTTCAGTATGACAAAATATTAGAAAATGCTATGATATTACCTTGATTTTAATTAAAGAAAGACACTAACCCCATTCTTAATTATGATACTGATATTTTCAAAACTTGTTTTAAAAAAACATAATTACATATGGTTGTTTTTGTATTACTTTGCTTATTTTGTCAATCAATCCATGCAATTTGCCTTTAAAGTGTTCTTTTCAGTAGCTGTTATTAATATACCAAAATACTGAAATTTGAAAAAGTTATTCTATCCATTTTCCCAAACTATAGGTTGAGCATGCTAAATACACTTCATCCTCTTCATATAGTTATCCTAAGGTGTTGTCTGCTCTTTTAGCTGGAAGCAAACCTGCAGTAAATTCCTATTTATCTCCTTGCCAATCAAGGAGCGAATAACTGACAGTTACAGAGCCTTATCTGGGACTCCTGTCTGTGGTGCATTCTGCTAAGTGATGTCATTGCTCTAGCACAAGAAAATAAGCAGATTATTACAGTGACCAGAAGCAAACTAAACATTTGGATTTTTGCATGGACAGATTTACACACTGTCTGTCAGATAAAGCACAGTTTGCCTGCTGCTTACACAACAAGAATGTGCCTGACAGCTTCTTCCCAGCTTTAGTATCTGATTACATAAATAGGCCATTCCCTACCATTCCTAAAGACTGACAGTCTGTCTTAGTTTAAAGAGCAATATCTATCAGCTTTTCTGTCTTGGACACCAGTCTGATTAACATCAGGGAACTTCCTGGAGGTCCAATCAGTTGTTTTTTTCTTGTACTTGGGATAATATAAAAACTTATGGCCACAAGAAAAAGAAAAGGCACATTATACATTAAATAAATTACAAATGATGGGGGCAAATCCTGTAATCCTTTAGTCAGGCAAAACTCTCATTGATCTTTCTGGGATTTTTGACTGAGTAAAGACTGAAAAACTGAGCTGTATAAGCTCAGGAAGCTACTAAGTTTAAAGCATATATATACACACACACACACACACACACACACACACACCAGAGCTAGTAAAACACTAGGAATGGCTAATTACCTCTCCACGCATACAAGAGAAAACTAGCTTTTGCATGTGGAAGCCTCATAAATTCAGTAGTTTTGTTTTTTCAAGTTTGCAGTTGCATTTACCAAATTAAACTTGAAAACTGTCATACTGAGACCTTCCTAAACCTTATGTATTTAATTTTATTAATTGCACAACAGTTAGCCTGTTTTAATGATTCTACTTTTCCAAATCATATCTAAATAAAATAATATTTTACATTAACCTATTAATATTTTTAATGTACAACCCTGAAAAATATATTCATTTTTTCCTAGCTAACTGTATCTGGGTATTAATGAATTTATTTGTAAAATGGTTCTGAGCACTGAAAAGGGTAAGCACATAATAACTCTTTTGCTTACAATGGTAAACAATCACAAGTCATAACCACAGTATTGTTCCTAGTTATTTCAGCTATAACTTGCAAAGCTTCATAACCAGACAAACCAGATGAAATATGTTGCTTCAGGTCTACTCTGATGGATCCCTCTGAAATATCCACATTATTGCTTTTATTTTATTATGTACCACACTTCATAACAGTACACTGCAGAGTACAATAAAAACTGCACCACACTGCTTTAAGTACTTATTAAATAGGTCAAAAAGTTACCATAACAAATAACTTGCTCTACTCAGGGTCCATTAATAACACATCTTGTTGTGACTCCAAAACAAAAGTGGGGGAAGAATGAATGCTACAGAAACCCCTATAATTCTGTTCTCTTATTTTTCAAGTTTCATTTAAACAGCATCGTATTATCCATAGAATCTTTCATACAACTGGTATCCTAAAAAATTAGAACTGGATCCAAGCTGCAAAGCGGAGAACTAGATATGGATCTGGATTTTTGGAGGAATTCTGATTCAAAATCTTGGTTCAGCACATAGTAGAGAGAGACAAAACAGTCACAAAGCTCAGTGCCAAACTGGGATTCCAACTTCGCTAATGTTGGGAGCATTCTGATCCAGGATTTTGGTTCAGGCCCATCTTTACAAAACATTTTAGAGTTATAATAATACTCAATAAATTATGTTAAAAATGTTGGCATGAAAACTGCAAAGAAAAAAATAAGAGGCATAGGCATGGGAAAAGATGTATTTGCAGATTCTATTTGATGAGATATGGAAAGGAGATGCAACAGGAAAGTACAGGAAGGTAGTTCAGAACATAAGGAGCTGCAGAGGAGAATGGTCTCTTATCTGCAGGGGCCAGATTGTATAAGAGGACAGAAAGTAGGTCCTGCAAGATGAACACAGGGAGCAAAGGGGAGACTAAAGGGAAACGAGGTCCATAAGGTACACTGGGGCATTAATTAAAATAAAGCAAGAAGGGAAATTTTGAACTAGAAGCTGAAATGACTGAAAGCCATTGTTGTGGGAGAATGTAGTTATGTTGTCATACTTCCGGTATGTATGAATCAGCGGCCTTCTGCTCATACTAAATCTGGAAGATTTAGCCAGGACATAGATAAGAGAGTTGTACTGGTGAAGATGTGAGGACATGAAGGCAGAAATCTGGATTTCATCAGAAATAGAGGAAGGGCGGGGGTAGACAACAGGCAATGCTTAAGAAGTGGCAATAGGCAGATTTACAGACAGCTGAGATGTGGGAGAAGGAGAGTTCATGGTCAGGGATGATGTTAAGGTTACAGACAGTGGAGAATAATGATAAGCCTGAATGAGGAGACATAGCTGTATTTGAAGATGCTACTTGCTCAAGGGAAGCAATTCTGTCTTAAACAAAATAAAAGACCTCTGGTAGAAAAAGGAATAGACAAAAACACATAATAGTACCACAAAACTGATGCATCAATATAAATTAAATTTTAAACATGTACTGTATACAGTAGAATGGTTACAATTGATAAAACTGTGTCTTAACTGAAAGGAGCTGAAGCTACAGATGACCTCTCTATTTTTACAGTCTCGTTTATTTATGGAATAAAGAGTCAATTTTATGTAATTTCAAAGTTCAATTGCAAAATAAAAAGCTCATTTATTTAAAAGTGTGGAACTGAAAAATGCTCTGGAATATCTGTCTTTAAACAAGTACAATGCATACTGTGATTGCCACTGTTATTTTTCTAGAGATGTTACGTCTTTGGACATCTGTGACACAAATGAAGCAAAAACTGAAACTTGCCACAGATCTAAATTGGCTCTTTACACTGATGCGCAAACAAACAAAGTAAGTGGTTGTTTTAAAAAGAGAACAGGTGGTAGGAAATAAGTTTTAGCTACTAAAAAGTAATTCAATCATATGTATCTGAATCTGATAAAAAATCAGCAGTTTGAAACAAATTACTCATAAATCACATTAATAAGTGGGGTTTTAACTATCTGTAGCATGTAGAATATTAACATCTGATGTGCCTATGAATAGTCATTCCTACTAGTATACATTAAATGTTGTAATTGGTTTAAATCAGCATGGGCCATCTGTCTTTAATACTCTTATTACAAGGCAGTAAGCAGAGAACTATTAGAGCTGCAGTATAAGCTGTAAGATCTTTACTCGTTCTTAAATCATTTAAAAATAATGAGAGCTTTAGCCTTTATCTAATTAACAAGTGCCTTCTTTGAATTAGAAAAACTGTATCATTTAGCCCACGGTTGTTTAGTAAATTGGCTTGGTGGCATGTAAGCTAATGCAGGGTAGCAGTTGCAGTGTCTTGTTCCTGGCTTCTTATTACTTGAATTATAATTCAATGATCACCTTAGATCACGGGCTATTCATAAATCAGAAGCCTGACATCAGATGAAAAATTGTATTAATATATGAAACTTATTATATAGTACAAACTGCTCTCTTGATAAATTACATTGTTCAGGCTTGACAATGATTGCATTTAAAACATTATTCCTGTTTGCTGTTTTACAGACTGAAACCTCTTCATGAAAAATTTACAATGCTCCTCTGTGTTTTGGAGTCAGAGGGCAATAGTAGCAAATGGCAGACATAACACCATACTTTAGATTTGCTGGCAGCAGCAAAGGACAGAAAACACTTTTAAGTGTAGGAAAAAAACCCTCAGCTGCATTCTTAGCATCTACATTTCTAGCTTTATGAAGATGCTAATTGTCCTCTGCAACAGAAGCACAGTAAATAATGAAATTTTAATTTCAGCTTTCTGGATTGCTTTCTCCTCCGATATAGGTGCATGTTTCACAGAAATTTATAGCTTTAGAGGAAAAAAATAAAGGGGAAAACCCATGAAGTTTAATTTGAACTGAGGCCGAGCTACTTAGATGATGCGTTATGACAAATGCTTTTTGCCAAGGCTGACTGGGTTACTCATGCTGTAGTTCCATATTATTTACATTAATTACATGAAGGCTGCTTTGTTAATGGTACATTCTGGTGTGGGTCGCAGCATGATATGCTAATGATCTAAGAAAAATCTGCATCTCCAATATTTATGATAATTTGTAAGAGGAAATAGAATTGCCTTTACTTCTTTTTCTTCAACGGAATAAAAAAAATCAGTATAAGAACAATTTTGCTCATGGTAGGGAGAAAAAAGTTCTAATCAGCAAGCCATTTAAGTGTTATAAATGGAGGAAAATAATCTATTGTTTTGGATCTTGTCATACCCTTTGACAAAGTGATAATATGGTATTTCTCTAGATTTCTTGCACTGTGAAGGTTATATCAAAATGAATGGAATGAAGTAAAAAAATGAATTAAAACTCAAACTTTCTTCTTGCTGTAATGCTTTCCAACGTCAGCAGCAAATATACAGCAATGCATTTAATTCAGAGTGTGCTCAAGTTTATGAAATGGAAGCGATATTTCTACACCGTTATATACTACTTGGGGGAAGCGGATACTCTTTCTGTCCATTTTGTGGTATTTTTAAGCCACATCAAATAAAAAAAGAGAAGAGAATAACATAAGATAACATTTCATTTTGCATTCAAATACTCTAAAAATAAATACTAAAACTGGCATTTTACTTGTTTTGTAGCCCTAGTTAGTTATTTTCCAGAAAAAATATTGCAACATATTCAGCAAGTACTCCTATTTTATTTGGAATACGAGTTCTAAATTGTGTCACAGAAACCACAGGGATGCTTCAGATCAGACAACCATCAAAATAAGGGCCTGTACTTTCAACTCTTCATCAAGCAAGCTGCACTTACTCAAAGATAGTACACTTGATTCAATTGGAATTACTCTTTTAAGGTAACTTGCTTGAGAGTAAGAGTTGCAATCCAATTAATGTGTTGTTTCTATACAATTTGTTATTTCCAAACCAATAAACTGGGATTAAAGATTGCCTTTTGTAGAGATCGACCATTATGAGGGTAAGAGCTACCTAGATCAGTAGTTCTGGGGGTGCTGGGAGGTCTTCTGGGGGTACATCAATTCATCTAGATATTTGCCTAGTTTTACAACAGGCTACGTAAAAAGCACTAGCGAAGTCAGTATAAACAAAAATTTCATACAGACAATGACTTGCTTATACTACTCTATATACCATACACTGAAATGTAAGTACAATATTAATATTCAAATTGATTTATTCTATAATTATATGGTAAAAACAAACAAATTTTCAGTAATACTGTTCTGTGACTCTTTTGTATTTTTGTCTGATTTGTAAGCAGGTAGTTTTTAAGTGAGGTGAAACTTGGTGGTATGCAAAACAAATCAGACTCCTGAAAGGGGCACAGTAGACTCGAAAGGTTGCAACCATGGTTCTAGATTGTTTGTGACTTCCCTTCTGTATTACATTTTTGTTGCTTCAGTGGCAATGCTGCAAAAAGTTTAGTCACCTTTTTAAATCAGTGACTCGCAGCTAAGATAGATATGCATTTTCAGGTTTTCCGTACAACTACTCCTTATTTTATTTCATAGACAACCATTTTAATAAGTGCCCTTGTGATGGGGTGTACAACCCTGCACTGGGTCAACATGACCTGACCAATCACTGTGGGTCCAGGAGACCATGCTCCCTCACCCTGCTGTGCATGCACTCGGTGGAAGGGACAGATAAAAGGAGATAGCCCCACTCAGTCTGGGCTGGCTGAGGAGGAGGAAAGATGTATGCTACAGACTCCTGCAGAGACTGCAACTCTCCAAGCAGTGGAAACCATGGACCCGGACGATGCTGCAGAAGACCAAACTGAGGGCTCGCTCTGCCCTGTCCAGAGGGTCAGAGTTGCCCAGCTGTTATAGCCGGCCCCAACCAGAAGGCTTAGGGGTCATAGACTGCTTGCTTTGCTCTGCCCCAGCCAGGTATTGCAGACTGACTGTTTTCTCTATCATCCCTAGAGGATCAGAGCTCTGCAACTGCTATTGCCTGCTTTAGCCAATGCCCTGGGAGGCACAGACTAAGTGATTGCTGGGTCTCCAGCAGGGGTCCTGAGCCCCCGTCATTGAAATTGCCAGATCCATCAGGGAATCCTCATGATTGGGTGACGGGGTGTACCAACCCCACATTGGGTCAACTGGAGTGGCCCAACTCAACACACTGCGTCCCCATCCCCTGCCCCCCCCGGTGATAGCCATATTTATGGAGAAATACATAACCAAAGTGCAGGCAAGTACTTGGTCTTGGTCACCATTTTATGTGAACTTTTGTTGTTTCAGCTGAAGAAGCAAAAGACACAGTATATTATGTCTGATTGACTTTCATGCATATTGATCTTGATGTAGAGTATGAGTTGCACTTTCAATTCTTCAGTACAGTACCTGTTAGTATCAACTATTAACACCATGGATTCTATCCTGTGGCTAATTTAGCAACTCTAAATTCCCATATATAGCAACCAAACACCTTTCCTATTAGTCAGAAAAGTGGCTGTGTAACAAGTGGCTCATTTGAATTCCAACTGCTAAATGGACAGGATCAGCCAAGGATGGAAGAGAAGAATTCCTCATCATGGCATGGGACCTCAGTTATTTTAGAGTGACTTAAATCAACTGAAACAATGAGCAGTCCTTGTGGCACTTTAGAGACTAACAAATTTATTGGGCCTAAGATTCTGGCTTCTGGCTCTGTCAATCTGTTTCTTCACTTCACCAAGTTGAAGAACAGATTGACAGAGCCAGAAGAGTACCCAGAAGTCACCTACTACAGGACAGGTCCAACGAAGAAAGTAACAGAATGCCACTAGCCATCACCTACAGCCCCCAACTAAAATCTCGCCAGTGGATCATCAAGGATCTACAACCTATCCTGAAGGACAATCCCCCACTCTCACAGACAGCGAGACAGGCCAGTCCTCGCTTACAGACAGCCCCCCAACCTGAAGCAAATATTCACCAGCAACTACACACCACACAACAAAAACACTAACCCAGGCACCAATTTCTGCAACAGACCCCGTTGCCAAGTCTATCTGCATATCTGTTCAAGGGATAACATCATAGGACTTAACCACATCAGCCACACCATCAGGGGTTCGTTCACCTGCACATCTACCAATGTGATATATGCCATCATGCGCCAGCAATGCCCCTCTGCCATGTACATTGGCCAAACTGGACAATCTCTATGCAAAAGAATAAATGGACACAAATCAGACATCAAGATTTATAGCATTCAAAAACCAGTAGGAGAACACTTCAATCTCCCTGGACACGCAATAATAGACTTAAAAGTGGCAATTCTTCAATAAAAAAAACTTCAAAAACAGACTCCAATGAGAAACTGCAGAACTGGAATTAAATTGCAAATTGGACACTATCAAATTAGGCCTGAATAAAGATGGGTCACTACAAAAACTAATTTCCCCCACCTTCTTGTCAACTGTTTGAAATTGGCCACTTTGATTACACTGGCCTCATTACCACTACAAAAATGATTTTTCCTCCCTTGGTATTCACTCCCTTTTTGTCAGCTGTTGAGAATAGCCCACTTCCACTTAACTGAATTGGCTTGTTAGCACTGACCCCCCACTTGGTAAGGCAACTCCCATCTTTTCATGTGCTGTGTATTTATACCTGCTTACTGTATTTTCCACTCCATGCAGCTGATGAAGTGGGTTTTAGTCCATGAAAGCTTATGCCCAAATAAATTTGTTAGTCTCTAACGTGCCAGAAGGACTCCTTGTTGTTTTTGCTGATACAGACTAACACGGCTACCACTCTGAAACTTAAATCAACTAAAAACTTGGTGTAACCAGAATGTTTTTACACTAACCTCATTGGCTAATTCCTATTTGGGCTAAGCCAAGAGTCATATAAGAAGTGCCCTGAAATTTCTATAGACCACAATTGGTGAAGACATTAGTTTTATACCCCAGTGGACAGATGGTGAGTCAGATTTTTTCCTCCCACTCCAGCCCTAGCCACTCCCTCAGTGTAAAGGAACTGGGCAGCTGCTGTAAGCTGTCAGGAAAGCAACTGGGATTTCCCTTGCAAATGTAAATCTTCATGTGACCTCTATACCACTGTCCAAATAAAGGCTGTTTTGTAGGCAGAAGGGGCAGAGTTCACAGGGGTTCCACAATTCCAACCAGTGTATCAACTATGGGGGGAGAGGGACTGTTACAAATATGTGCTTGTTAGAGCAGTCACATGGCTGCTGACAGCCCCTAGGTTTGGAGAAAGCAAAGAAAGCTGAAAGATGGTTATCCAGTCTCTTTTTTAAAACCTCCAGAGAAGACTATTCCATGACTTCCCTAGTCACTTTGTTCCATTGTCTTACTTTCTTACAGTTAGGAAGTTTTTCCTCAGATTTAATCTAAACCTGCAATGCTGTAGTTTGAACCCATTGCCTTTCATCCTGCCCTCTGTGGCAAGAGAACAATTTTTCTCCATCTTTCTATGGCTGTTTTTCAAGTATTTGAAGACCACTATCATGTCCCTTCTTAATTTCCTCTTTTCCAAATTAAACATACTCAGTTAATTCAGCCTTTGGTCATATGACTTGCATTCCATCCCTCTGATCATCTTTGTTGCTCACCTCTGGATCCTTTCCAGTTTCTCTACAACCTTTCTTTACAGCAGTGACCAAAATTGGACAGAGTACTCTAGTGGAGGCCTAACAAGCGCCGAGTAGAACGGTACTATCGCCTCCCGTGACTTGTGTGCTATGCCTCTGTTAATGTAACCCAAAATTGCATTTGCTTTTTTGCAACAGCATCACATAGAATCATAGGACTGGAAGACACCTCAAGAGGTCATCTAGTTCAGTCCCCTGCATTCATGGTAGGACTAAGTATTAAACCACCCCTGACATGTGTTTATCAAGCCTGCTCTTAAAAAATCTCCAGAGATGTACATTCCATAACTTCCCTAGACAATTTATTCCAGTGCTTAACTACCCTGACAGGTAGGAAGTTTTTCCCGATGTCCAACCTAAACTGCCCTTGCTGCAATTCAGCCCATTGCTTCTTGTCCTCTCCTCAGAGGTTAAAGAGCACAATTTTTCTTTCTCCTTCTTGTAACAACCTTTTATATACTTGAAAACTGTTATCATGTCCCCTCTCAGTCTTCTTTTCTCCAGATTAAACAAACCCAATTTTTTCAATCTTCCCTCATAGGTCATATTTTCTAGATCTTTAATCATTTTTGTTGTTCTTCTCTGGACTTTCTCCAATTTGTCTACATCTTTCTTAAAATGTGGCACCCACAACTGGATACAATACTCCAGTTGAGGCCTAATCAGCATGGAGTAGATTGAAGAATTACTTCTGTCTTGTTTACAACACTCCCCAGATCCCTTTCTGCAGTACTACTTCCTACAATCACTTCCCATTTTGTATGTGTGCAATTGATGGTTCCTTCCTAAGTGGAGTACTTTGCATTTGTCCTCATTGAATTTCATCCTACTTACTTCAGACCATTTCTCCAGTTTGTCCAGATCATATTGAATTTTAATCCTATCCTCCAAAGCACTTGCAACCCCTCCCTGCTTGGTATCATCCACAAACTTTATAAGTGTACTCTCTATGCCATTATCTGGCTGCTAGTGATCACCCCTTCATCCTCCAGGTATTTGCAAATTGAATGTTTTATACATTGCTCTACTAAGTTCCTAGGTATTGAGGTCAGGCTGGCTGGTCTATAGTTCCTTGGCTCCTCTTTTTTCAAGATGGGCACTATGGTAGCCTTCTCCAGTCTCCTGGGACTTCACTTGTCATCCATGAATTTGCAAATATTATTGCTAGTGCCTCCAAGATTTCTTTAGCTAATTCCTTCAGCACCTTGGGGTGAACAGCATCAGGTCCTGCTTACTTGAATTCATTAAAATTAGTCAGAAGATCTTTGACATGTTCTTTACTTATCTTCATCTGCATTCCTTCCCCTTTGTTGTCTATGATAGCTTCACTAATCGTCCGGTCACATTTTTTTTTTTGTATGAAAACTGAAGGAAAGAAGGCATTGGGCAGCTCCACCTTCTTATCATTTTCTGTTACCAGTTCACTTTCTCCATTGAGCAGCGGACCCACACCAACCCTGATCTTTGTTGTCTGACATACTTGTAGACCCCCTTTATGTAGTCCCTAATATTTCTTGTCAGCTGCAACTCATGTCATGCTATACACATTCACACATAGGTCAAAATATTGGCGCAACTTAGGCCTAAACCTTTAAAACATGTTGAATAGCAGATGCTGGTTTTGTGTTTCACACAGAAATGTAGATTGAATAACTAGCTAATATTAACCACAAACTCTTATCTTTTTCTTCTATTTTATATTTTTACACCTAAGAATTTGTAAGGTAATAATGTTATTACTAGATAAATAAATCTAAAAGGTGCTAATTAAGATTTAAGAAACTATACCAGAAAATTACAGCTGTCTAAAGTATTAAGTTACAGACCCCTTCAAGTTGCCTAGGCAACATGACCACAAAATATTGCAAACAGAATATGATTAATAAGATTTATATATGAAATAACTAATCTTTAAATTATATCTAACTAGTTGTTTGTTTTGCACTACAGAAGCTGATATATTCAAATAGTATGTTGAGAAGACAACGTGAAGTCTAAATCTTCAAGGTAAATCAGCCAAAATGTTATAAGGCCATAAGTCCTGATCAACCATATGATTGACAATTGCTTAGAGAAAAAGTTTTGCATACACAGTAATCTACTGAGGTGTAAGGAATAATCAAGTACTGGCACAAAAGTATGTACTGCAGTTCTGTATGATTTTGTTAACTGTTATCTCCTACTGGTGGGTGACCAAGCAAATGAGTCAAATTACTTTATATTGCTGCATGATTAACTACTAAACAAGGAGAACACCATCAAGGAGCATGAAGAGATTTTACATAAAAATTCTGTTTTAACTTCAAAATGGATATTTCTACAGACAGCTAAAAGTGCGGATGGAAAGGGGAAAGCTGGCAAAAGGACCAAAGCGAAGAAGGGGTTCAAGGAAAGTAATTTGCCCAAAAGGGACATAACTTGTATCCTGATTGGACATTTCAAATCTTTGACAGAAACCTGGGTCTCTTTCTGACTGCCCAACATCATCAGCTTTGGAGGAGGAACCAGGCTGTATCCCCGAGCAGAAAATGTATAAAAAGCCCTTTGTTGTTCAACTTGCTGTTCCCTAAAGCTGGGACGTCTCAACAAGAGAGAGACTGTGAGTAGGACTGTCATCATCTGACCATTGAGAGCTCCTTCTGCTTGGTAAGATCTAAAGACAAACACCCTATTAACTCCATCTTTCAAAGTCCTATCTAGGAGACCATTGCAAAATCCAGAAAGAGACTAGGAATACATCTGTCATAATGCCATGAATGAATCATCTGAATGATCTCTATCTTGAGAAACCAGTAAACTGTAAAGTTGAACTGGAAAATAAACCTTCATGCCAGCTGCAATTGATAAATAGAAAAATAATTTGTATATGTGTATTTTTGTTCACCCAAGTGATGACGTGTTTATGTTAAGCTACATGCTTCCCAGAAAGTATGTACCAAGTTAAAATCTTCTGGATGATTAAAATGCATGATGTGTACTTGTATTTTACTAACAAGTTTAATCTTAATTGTCTAAAAGTTACGCTAAATCAATAAGTAATTGAGAGTGTTGAGGCTGGAGAAAGTCATTGCACTGATTAAGCCTAATATATCTGTGAGAAGTGCTGAGTATTTCAAAGAGTTCAGCCTAAAATCACAGAGAAGTGACGAGAGAACTGACAATTTCTTCAACAAAAATAGAAAGAAGCTTTGGATTGGCTCATAAACGAAAGAGTTTACCACTCTTTGAACCTGTGGTTAAAGTGGTATCAGAGCTTACAGTACTGATTAAATTACAAAGAAATTAAAATATCTTCAAAATTATTAACTGCATGTTATATTACAGGTTTACTGCATGATAGTAGTTTTGTGGCTATGTAAGTTGCAAAACTTGGTTACGAGTATCACCTGGGCAATATAATTTTGAATTGAATTGACATTCTTTGATAATTAAGTAACCTGTGTATATTTCTAAATCCTACTTTAGAGTTAACTGAGTGAACAGCCCATAATTCCACTGAAATATAAACCTGCTTGGAAGTAAATAAAGATTTACGTTTAAAGGATCCATAGTTCGATGTTAATATTAAAATCATCTGACCACAGCAGTATAGAACTAGAATAAAAGTTTGCATTTGTAACAAGACCTTGAATTAATTGAACTGGTTAATATGTCTTGAAAATTGTAACATCCCATGTTGAGTTCAGTTTTTGACATTGTGTACACTATCATCTAACCATCTTTAGAAATTACAGAAAGCTAAATAATCTGCTTTAAAACCTATTTTTGCTAATAGAATTCATAATTTACAGTAGTTCTCCAGTCTGTAGTTTAGCTAAGGAACACAGACCCAAAGAACAGAAAAAAGTAACTTGTTAATTAAATTATTTAATCCATGCGTGTTTTGTAAACTAACTTTCTCACAGGACAATGTAGATAGATAAATAACAATTGGAATAAATGTTCACTGTCCACTGGTTATAGCTACTGTATGATAACTATCCACATGCTGACTGAAGATCCAGCCCTAGCTCATTGATATCTGGGGTTAGTTTGATCACATAATGATAAAGAAGAATCACCACTCACAACAGCATATGGAGGAAATATATTCTGCTCCCTTAGACCTGAACACCGCCACTCAATGAACAATGGCTCTCAGTCTGCTAATTGGAGAATACAGAGGTGTAAAGGTCAGGTGTAAAAACAATAGGGGATAAAAAGTAAGGTAAACTAAAGGAAATTACAGCACTTTCCAGTTGTAACAATGACAGCGGCTAGTGAGAAATGAGGATTTCATATACATGTATCACCACTGCAAAGGTTGGATAACAAGACATTCTGCACTCTAGTCTGTTGGCACTATGCAAACACTTTTCCTTCCTAGGGACAACTGGGTATGCCCCAGTAAAGACTAAATACTTCCAGTATTATCCTGACTTGGAATTAAGACTATCATTCTACAAAGAAAATTTTTTAATCTAATGAACAATAGTTGTGATTGATCCAAGGTGCTGACTGGACCTGATTCAGACCCCACTGAAGTCAGTGGAAAGACTAATATTCACTTCAATGGGTCTTGGATCAGGCCATTTAAAAGTAAACTGTTGAACCACTCCTCACAATGTAAGTAAATAAATTATATGCTGTAATTTAGAAATAATAAATAAGCATAATTTTATCTTGCTTCTCTTTCATACTTAAATACCATCCTGCTTAGTAGTTTACTCGTTGAAAAATGAAACTAGCAACGAACGATGTGTGTCTGATCTTAGTCAAACTCTAAAGCGCCTTTCACAGATTGAATATTCAAATGCAAATTGTAACCAGCACTTTTATAAAAAAATGTGCAGTGCTACAGAGGACCTTTCCTTCTAACTTTTTCACATACATTTTTAAATAATTAGTATGTTTATATTTGCAACCTTTCCTTAATTCAAATTACAAATGCTGACACTGTCCTAGTCAACAGTATTTATCTGCTCCTGTATTTACACAGAGTTGTTAGACCATGTCAGTACTGAAACAAAATTTCCAAATGGAATGTTCTACTAAAAATGTTTTTCACCATGTTCCTTTTTCCTTTCTCTATTCTTCCCTGGTGTGTAGTTAAAGACTGGCTTTGAAAACATATACCTTAAGAAAAGAAGCTCTAGACAGTGATTTTTTTTTAATACTTGCAAAGGGTTGTCATGTTTCAGCTTTTTTCCCCCTACACTGACTTGTCCACTCTTCAGTTTACTAAGACATGCACTTAAAGTATAATAAGGGAAGACTACATTATGTGTCAAATTAAATGTTGTTGATACATGCTTTAAGTGTACATGCACTGACATTCAGTTATGGATCATCTGCTGGACAATAATACTTGCACATTCCCTGCCTGACAGATTGTTCTGTATTTTGTATGAGATGCCCTAATGTTTTTGACGACTCGTACAAGACCACACATTTCAGCAAAATTTCCAAATTAATGCTGAGACTAGTTTACAATGTTTTGTTCAGAAGCGCTCACTCTTGCTGATTGTGTCCTCAATAATAAACCATGGCCTGAGGCGATTTTTCTCAGAATGTTTATGATGAGAACTCATTCATCTAAATCTACTGGCCAATGGAATAAAATAAATCAAGAATTTCCAAAAATATAACAATATTTGTGTTCACTAGATAATTGATGACTGCAGCTGCACTAATTAAAACCTATCTGAGTTTCATTAATCTTGGTCACTAGGTCCAATTGCTATATACCACACCCTGATCACAGCATGTTGTCCTTGCATGTGTCATATTCAGGTGAGGTTTTACTTTTAATAATACTTTCACAGTATTATTAGTATACTTTAAAAATCTCAGCTAAGATGCACAGAAGATGCATGTCTGATACATAACTAATTTAGTTTGGGTTCACACTTGATATGCTTAATAATATATTTAAAGCACAGTTTTAAGATACTCAAGAACAAAGTATTTTCAATAAAACGCTTGCTAAGACTCTGTGACCCCCAAAATGGGAAAATAAAAATGTGTCTAGTTACAATATCTGAGGACACTATTGTTATAAAATGCTGTTTAAACAGGTTGTTTATAATAGGGAATATACAGAATTAGTTTAATATTATTTCAGTGGCATTTTATGTGCATGCCTAAAAGTACCCCAATGAAATCAGAACTATATCTTCACTAAAGAATTTCTAGGTAATAGCTCCACCATACATATATTTTTCTATATCAGACAACATTTTTATAGCTGTAGATATGCTTTGCTTGTTAAAGAAAAAGAAATGTGTCAAAAACTTGTGGTTCAGATAAATATCTACAGAAAAAGCTATAACTAATGTTAATAACTAAGCTGCCTTGCAGATCATAAATACTAGGAAATATAAATAACTCCTAGAGACAACTGTACGATCTATATTTGAGGAAAGGCAACATTTGAGTAATCAATCATATGAAGCCAACACTGTCATAAGCTGAGTTTATGAAAATACTTGTAAACATTTATTAAATGTAAATCCCTCTTCAAAATGTGTGTTATAGGAGATCTCTATTTTTTTATGCAATTTGGAGTATGTAATATACAGTTGTTGATAAATATACAAAAGCCTTGTTGGAGGAATTGCTTTCTATTGGTCTCAAAATGTCTTTGCAGTGATACAATTTGTTTCTAACTAACGTGATACAGCCTACATAATAGAGAATTACTGGTAAAATGTGAAATCTAGCTATTACATCTTTATCTGCAAAGTGATCTTCACTATTAAGACTACTGAGGTTCCTCCAAGATTTTAAACTAAATTTTTGCTTTCAAACACACTGATGTACATCTGGAATGATTTGACTGAAATCAATGGAGTGATAATTAATAGCTGAGGTAACTGAGAACAGAATTTTCTCCATTATTTATAAAGTGATTCTTTACATTGTATTAAAGTTTTTAGCAATAGAAAATGAAATGCTATATATTACAAAAAAAAATTAAAAAAATTAGAGGGCCCTATTATCCCGTCCATATGCTCATCATACAGATGGGTAAGGAAATTCTACAAGATTCTCATTACAGAGTTTTTTAAGCCTTGTCTATGCTTACAGCAGTGTGTAGAGTACAGGGACTACATGTGTGGCTACATGTCACAGTGAAGGCAGATAGGCATCCAGCCTTGTCACTGGGGTGTGTAACTACATGCAGCATTGAAAGGGTCTGGCAGTGGAGAAAGGCTCTGGCAGTGGGACACTATATTGATAAAAATAGCAGTGTAGATGGGGGAAGGCATGGCTTGGGCTTGTAGAGAACTGAATAGGGTATATACCCTAGGGTTCAAGCACAAAAGCACTCTACTCTGTTCACCTAAGCCATGCTTCACCATCTACACTGCTGTTTATACCTACGCTAGCTGGGTGTACATTGCCTGTACTCTACACACCACCCTAAAGTAGATGTACCTGTAAGGGTGTGTGATTTACCCTCTCCTCAGCCTCCTATTACTTGCATAACTGGGTGGGAGGTCAGCCCCTAAACCAGTGGAGTTCCAAAGATCCCCAGAGGCTCTGTGGCTTGGCAATGCTGGAAACTTACTATTTGCATTTCATGACTCTTCTTATTTTAACTATGCAAATACATAGAATCATAAGACTGGTAGGGACCTAGAGAGGTCATCAAGTCTGGTCCCCTGCACTCATGGCAGGACTAAGTATTATCTAGACCGTCCCTGACAGGTGTTTATCCAACCTGCTCTGAAAAATCTCCAATGATGGAGATTCCACAACCTCCCTGGGCAATTAATTTCAGAGCTTAACATCTCTGTCAGTTAGGAAGTTTTTCCTAACGTCCAACCTAAACCTCCCTTCCTTCAATTTAAGCCCGTTGCTTTTTGTCCTAACAACCTTTTATGTACATGTCAAGGTTCCTCCCCCACTCTGAACTCTAGGGTACAGATGTGGGGACCTGCATGAAAAACCTCCTAAGCTTATCTTTACCAGCTTAGGTCAAAACTTCCCCAAGGTACAAAATATTCCACCCGTCGTCCTTGGATTGGCCGCTACCACCACCAAACTAATACTGGTTACTGGGGAAGAGCTGTTTGGACGCGTCTTTCCCCCCAAAATACTTCCCAAAACCTTGCACCCCACTTCCTGGACAAGGTTTGGTAAAAAGCCTCACCAATTTGCCTAGGTGACTACAGACCCAGACCCTTGGATCTTAAGAACAATGAACAATCCTCCCAACACTTGCACCCCCCCTTTCCTGGGAAATGTTGGATAAAAAAGCCTCACCAATTTGCATAGGTGACCACAGACCCAAACCCTTGGATCTGAGAACAATGAAAAAGCATTCAGTTTCTTACAAGAAGACTTTTAATAAAAATAGAAGTAAATAGAAATAAAGAAATCCCCCCTGTAAAATCAGGATGGTAGATATCTAACAGGGTAATTAGATTCAAAAACATAGAGAACCCCTCTAGGCAAAACCTTAAGTTACAAAAAAGATACACAGACAGAAATAGTTATTCTATTCAGCACAATTCTTTTCTCAGCCATTTAAAGAAATCATAATCTAACACATACCTAGCTAGATTACTTACTAAAAGTTCTAAGACTCCATTCCTGGTCTATCCCCTGCAGAAACCAGCATACAGACAGACACAGACCCTTTGTTTCTCTCCCTCCTCCCAGCTTTTGAAAGTATCTTGTCTCCTCATTGGTCATTTTGGTCAGGTGCCAGCGAGGTTACCTTTAGCTTCTTAACCCTTTACAGGTGAGAGGAGCTTTCCCCTGGCCAGGAGGGATTTCAAAGGGGTTTACCCTTCCCTTTATATTTATGACAGTACACCTCTACCCCGATATGACGCAATCCGATATAACACAAATTCAGATATAACGCAGTAAAGAAGTAGAGCGGCGGCACGCTCAGGGGAGGAGGCAGAGCAGAGGTAAGCTGGGGCGCGGAGGGTGCAGGGAGGGCCACAGAAAGTAACTGGGGAGCACAGTGGAAACGCTCCCCGCCCCATCTCGCCTCCACATCCTCCCCCTCCCTCCCAGGCTTGCCACGCGAAACAGCTGATTCGCGGCAAGCCTTGGAGGGAGAGAGGGAGGAGGGAGAAGCGGAGCGGAGGCAGCGTGCTCAGGGGAGGAGGCAGAGTGGAGGTGAGCTGGGGCGGGGCGGGGCGGGAAGGTGTCGGTGGGTTCTCTGTACCCATCAATTTTTCTCCGTGGGTGCTCCAGCCCCGGAGTCAGTGCCTATGGCGGCAGCGTGTCTGGCTCTGACATGCTGCTCTGAGCGGCGCGTTAAAGGGGGCTGGGCCGGTGGTCAGGGGACAGGGAGCAGGAGGGGTTGGATGGGTCGGGGATTCTGAGGGGTCAGTCGGGGCAGGAAGTAGGTGGCGGTCGGATAGGGGGCAGGGCCAGGCTGTTTGGGGAGGCACAGCCTTCCCTACCCAGCCCTCCATAGCAAGTTCGATATAACGTGGTTTCACCTATAATGCGGTAAGATTTTTTGGCTCCCCAGGACCGCGTTATATTGGGGTAGAGGTGTACTTGAAAACTATTATCATGTCCCCTCTCAGTCTTCTCTTCCCCAGACTAAACAAACTCTTTTTTTTCAGTCTTCCCTTACAGGTCATGTTTTCTAGACCTTTAATCATTTTTGTTGCTTTTCTCTGGACATTCTCCAATTTGTCCACATCTTTACTTAAATGTGGCACCCACGACTGGACACAATACATCAGTTGAGTATTTGATTCAGCACAGAGTACAGCAGAAGGATTATTTCTCGTGTCTTGCTTACAACACCCCTGCTAATACATCCCAGAATGTTGTTTGCTTTTTTTTGCAACATTGTTACACTGTTGATTATATTTAGCTTGTGTTTCACTATGACCCCCAGATCTCATTCTGCAGTACTCCTTCCTAGGCAGTTGTCAAGGTTCCTTCCCCACTCTGAACTTTAGGGTACAGATGTGGGGACCTGCTTAGAAAACTCCCTAAGCTTATTTTTAGCAGCTTAGGTTAAAACTTCCCCAAGGTACAAACTATTTTACCTTTTGTCCCTGGACCTTTTGTACCTTTATTGCTGCCACCACCAAGCGTCTAACAAATATAATCGGGAAAGAGCTCACTTGGAAACGTCTTTCTCCCCAAAATCCCCCCAAGCCCTACACCCCCTTTCCTGGGGAAGGCTTGAAAAAAATCCTCACCAATTTGCATAGGTGAACACAGACCCGAACCCTTGGATCTTAAGAACAATGAAAAAGCAATCAGGTTCTTAAAAGAAGAATTTTAATTAAAGAAATAGTAAAAGAATCACCTCTGTAAAATCAGGATGGTAAATACCTTACAGGGTAATCAGATTCAAAACATAGAGAACTCCTCTAGGCAAAACTTAAGTTACAAAAAGACACAAAACCAGGAATATACATTCCATTCAGCACAACTTATTTTATCAGCCGTTTAAACAAAACAGAATCTAACGCATATCTAACTAGATTGCTTATTAACTCTTTACAGGAGTTCTGACCTGCATTCCTGCCCTGGTCATGGCAAAAGCAACACACAGACAGAGAGAACCCTTTGTTCTCTCCCCCCCCCCCACAGCTTTGAAAGTATCTTGCTCCTCATTGGTCATTTTGGTCAGGTGCCAGCGAGGTTATCTTTAGCTTCTTAACCCTTTACAGGTGAAAGGGTTTTTCCTCTGGCCAGGAGGGATTTAAAGGTGGTTAGCCTTCCTTTTATATTTATGACAGCAGTCATTTCCTATTTTGTATGTGTGCAACTGATTGTTCCTTCCTAAGTGGAGTACTTTGCATTGGTCCTTATTGAATTTCAGCCTATTTACTTCAGACCATTTCTCCAGTGTGTCCAGATCATTCTCAATTTTAATTCTATCCTCCAACACACTTGCAAACCTTCCCATGTAGTATCATAAGACCTGCAGTTCATATATCATTGAGGTGAACATGGTGGATGAGTCAAAATTCATACTTTTGCTGCTGCTATACTTTAGTTGGGTGATTATTTGAATGGGTGAAGCACAATTGTTTATATTGTGACAACGACATCTTAGTGAAGAACAGAGACTTTTTTAAAATGAAAGTTTACAATTTTCAGAGTACTGTATAGCAAAAACCAAAATATGACATTAAATTGTAGGAATTTCTGTTGTGTCATGGTCATCATTTATTTCTGTTGTTGATGGTAAGGCGGTAGGTAGTATTTTGGAGCTCTGCTATATGCGTCCTTGACAAAGACTTTTAATTGTTCTTCCTGTAGCCTGTCCATGCTGCAGCCTGACAGCAGCCTCTGTGCTTGTCATGATCAGCAGGAAAAAATATGCATTGTGCTGTCCCAAGGGTAGAGAAGTGGGCAGGACTTCCTTAAACTTTGCTAAATATCTGTGACAGTGCCAATGGAGCATGCTCAGAAGTGATTTTTAAATTGATTTTAACTTTATTGTCTGACAATTTTCCTTCCTCCAATCTTGATTGTGGATATAGTTTAAAGTTATATATCAAGAACCAATGTTCAGTTTTGAGTTGTCTATGTGAAAAAAGATAATATTTTGATCAAAGAGAATGCAATATTTACATTTCAATATAAAAATATGAAAACTTTTTTTGTAATGTTATGAATGAGTGAAAACAGGAGGGCACAACTGAAAGTGTTTTGCAACCTTAGCTATAGGATTCTTCCCACAATCCAATACCTGTAAAACTGATCATTGCAAAAAGAAGTTCTGATATTCAGCCTAAATCTTCCCAAACATTTATTTTCATCCTACTACTTCTACTTACAAACCATAGTTATTCCCTGCTTTCCACATGCATACAGTTTTCAAACGCTTTTAAACTGTTGTTGTTTCTCTCTTGGCCAAGCTATATATGTTTAGTCTTCTCACTCTTCCTTCTATCTTTCAAATACTTAAATAGTGGTTATTGCTGTTTACAAAATTCTGTCCATTTTGTCTACATCTCTAGTATTGAGGTGCCGAAAAATGAACACCCAAGAAGGTTTTGACGTTACTTTGTTTCAAATGAACCCAATTCTGTTGCATATTTTGGATAGCTTCTTGGGGTGACAAGATTTGCAACAAAACGTCATAGCCAAAGTCAATGCAACTGTGGACTTCACATGGAGAGGCATCCAGTCATGCATCTGGGAGGCAATAGTTCCTCCCCAAACAGCAGTGCTGAAACCACACATGGACTACTGTATTCATTTTTCTGTATGTCAGATATTTCCTCAGGGGTATCAGCAGGGCCAGGGATACACTTGCTGCGGGCCCTGGGCAGAAACTAAGAAGCCAAAGTCCAAGCCCTGCTGCCCAGGGCTGAAGCCAAAGCCAATAATGTAACTTAGCTTTATGGAGCCCCTTGTAGCCTGGGGCCCTGCGCAATTGTCCTGCTTACCCCTAAAGCGGGCCCTGGGTATCAGGTTACATTTTCTTAATGAGACTCTTCCCATATTTCTTACATTTTGGATCACTATGCATTGTTTCTTTCCTCACTCACGTTTGCAACACCTCCAAGTTTAGTATAATCAGTTAATTTAATTCTCTGTTTATCCTATTTTCCTAATCATTAATAAAAAATGTTGTACAACACTAGATATCCACCCCCCTTTTCAATATAAAGCACATGAAGAATTTTATGAAAATCTGTATCAAATGCTATAGATTATATTTACTGTATTGATTTCATTCACATTTTCTCTAATTCTTCTCAAGTCAACAATCAGGTTTGTCTGGTCCAAAAAGTTCTTTAGAATCTCATTCTCTGTTTATTCCTCATGGTTTCCATTACACTCAATGCTTAAAATTTTTCTCAGAAAACATATTCCATAATTGAATTAGGTAATCTAAGATAGACTCACCAAAGGTAACTGTCAGGTTGTCTTTTTTTTAAAAAAAAAATTCTGTAAATCAGTAACACATTAGGTTTTTTCTTTCCCATCTTTTGTCTCCTTCCTATTTTTCCATGACTATTAAATAATATCTGTGGCTCAATAAGTCCATTAGTTAATTTCCTTAAAACACTAAAATGTATATAATTCGAACCATCTTATTTCCCCAAATATTACTGTAGAAATAAAATAAGCTATTATTAACAACTACATTTCTAAGAGGATTGGCCCATGCCCTAGGGATGGGGGAGATGATGACTTCATGCCACCTACCTGATTCTCGGGTTGTCTTAGACCAACTTTAGGGATGCTCTAAACAGCAGCCTCCAAGAGGCCATTCCACAACCACTGTAATTACTAATGGAATCCACAGGCATTGTACAGGAATCACTGAAGTTGAGCAACATTCCAGCGACATTCACTTCACCACAACTATTATCTGACATATTCCCTACACCAGGCCAGGTTGAGGGGAACGGGACTGGCTGTGCTGGCTATACGCCACCAGGGAATTCCTTTATTCCAACAGTATTTCAATGTAGCCGGTTAAATTGGGCTTTAAGGCTGCTCTGCACAGTTGGAAGAGTCATTGATGTTGGAAATGTTGAGGTAAGGAAAATGAATGATAATACTAGCTCACCACAGTGTTCCTCAACTCTCAGTGGGATAGGGGGAAATGACAGTTGAAAACAGTAGTATCCATTATGCATCAGAGAAGAATGCTTTCATCTCTTACTGGTTAGGCAGATAAACATTTTAATTTAGTGCTCCAGAGCAAAAGGCACAGGAATAATACTCTACCCTCAATCCAGTTGTGGAAAAGCCCTTACAATCCTGTTAATTTTGCATGGAATCTGAGGATCCACTAAGCCAGGGTCGTGAAAACTTTTTGGCCTGAGGGCCACATCGGATTTGTGTGGAGGGCCAGTTAGGGGAAGCTGTGCCTCCCTAAACAGCAAGGCATGGCCCAGCCCCTGCCCCCCTATCCAAGCCCCCCAGCTTCTCGCCCCCTAATGACCCACTGGGACTCCTGCCCCATCCAACCCCTCCTATTCCCCGTCCCCTGACGGCCCCCCGGGGACTCCTGCCCCATCCACCCCCCGCCCCCTGATCACCCCTGGACCACTTGCCCCTGACTGTCCTCCGCCGCCCCATCCAATCCCCTCTCTCCTTCCTGACTGCCCCCCTGGAACCCTGCCCCCATTCAACCCCCCTGTTCCCCGCCCTCTGACCACCCTGACCCCTATCCACAACCCTGCCCCCAACCACCACCCCGGACTACCCTGCCCTCTATCCAACCCCCCCTGCACCCTTACTGCGCTGCCTGGAGCACCAGTGGCTGGCGGCACTACAGCTGCCTGGCTGGAGCCAGCCATACCGTTGTGCAGCACAGAGCACCGAGTCAGGCTGCATCTCTGCAGCTGCGTTGCCCAGCAGGAGCTCACAGCCCCGCCACCCAGAGCATTGCGCCAGTGGGGCAGTGAGCTGAGGCTGCGGGGGAGGGGGAACAGTGGGAGAGGGGCCAGGAGCTCAGGGGCTGGGCAGGAGGGTCCCGTGGGCCGGACGTGGCCCGTGGGCCATAGTTTGCCCACCTCTGCACTAAGCCCTATATTGTCAATGTAAAAGTGACTTTGTGCCTTACTTTCTTCCTCTTATAACTCTTTATTATATATAAAAGGAAATTAAATACATATAATTATCGTAACTATGATGAGGGTCTGATCAGTCTTCATGATGTAAGCTGATTGGTGCAGGCATAAAGAAGGAATTCCCTTCCACATACAGCTGGTACAACTGACTGGGTGCATAAAGTTTTAGGATTTTTTTTTCAACTTTCTTTAAAGCACTAGTGGCTTGATTGAGTGACTTGAATGACTGCCATTGGCTTGACTGACTGGAGTTCCGATCCTAGATATCTACGCCTAACATATATGCCAACATAAGCAAAGAAAATCAGAGTAAAAGCCTCTCAATTCCCCCCACTATGCCTAGATACATATTGCAACATGCATACTGTCACAAAAATCAAACAAATTTCCACCCCCAGGCAAAAAGGACGTGAGGGTAGGAAATGCAGTTCTTTTGGTCAGACTTATATCTTATTTAAGTTAGCATCCAGATTCTATAGCGCTCAGCACTCTAGAAATGCATAGGCAGACAAACCAGACCTCTGCAAAACACGGTGAAGTTAAAGATGAAATTAAAAAAATCTCTACTCTAAATTATCAAATTTACTGGATTTGTCAGAACCTCAATATTACTTTAACATAATTTTGATAACTGAATTTCATATATATATATACACACATATACACACACACACATACACAATACACTGTCTGTCTGTGACCTAACTCGTTTGAGAAGTCTAATGCCATCATTGCAAAAATTTCCCCATTCTTGCACTCAGAGAACACAAAATCTGGAACTTGCTCATATCCACACTGGGTCAGTCACAATCAAAGCTAAAGGAACTTAGTCTTACCTCTATGTAAAAATCTAACTTCCATCAGCAATAAGGGGAGTTACACATGTGCATCATGGTGATTTTAGGCCCTTAAGGAATTCTATCCTCCCTCTATGCACACACAGGTAATTTTCATTAATACCAATTTTAAAATGTCAATTCCCTGGTTTCCAGATTCAATAAAATTATGTCCAGCTTCCATAGTAAAGAATCCCATGTAAAGCAATGGGAGCGTAAAAGGTGGTGGTGGTGTATGGGGGTTGTTTTTGTTTTTTTATGGGAACTGGCCTTAAATTAGTAAAACTAACCATTTGAATTGACATTTTTAATTAAAAAAAATGGTTTTACTCAGAGCAGCAGCCGCAGCAGAAATGGTAATTTCAAGCTTCAATCCAATCAACCTAAATTACTGAAGGGAAACAAAATAGTTTAAACAAATATTTCATTACATTTTCCTTTTGAGGACCAAATCCTGGAGGCAGGATAAGGAGTGAAGGATGCAGCCATAGAAAACTAATCCTAGAGCTAAATGTGTGTATTACATATACAACAGAATCTCAGAGTTACGAACACCAGAGTTACAACCTGACCGGTCAACCACACATCTCATTTGCAACTGGAAGGAGGCAATCAGACAGCAGAGACAACAACAAAGCAAATACAGTACATTACTGTGTTAAACGTAAACTATTAAAAAAGAAGGGAAAGTTTTTAAAAAAAAGATTTGATAAGGTAAGGAAACTGTTTCTGCCCTTGTTTCATTTAAATTAAGATTGTTAAAAACAACATTTTTCTTCAGCAGAGTAAAGATTCAAAGCTGTATTAAGTCAATGTTCAGTTGTAAAATTTTGAAAGAACAACCACAACGTTTTGTTCACAGTTACGAACAACCTCCATTCCCAAGGTGTTCATAACTCTGCTCTCCTGGTGTAAGTGAAAGCAGCTTTTGCTCTAACTTTTGTCAGCTGCCAACAGCCTCAAGGGTCACAGTACGGCAACAGGGAAGTCCCACTTATGCCCACTTTTCTCTGGCCATACCAATATGATCCTGCTACAAGCAACTGTGCAGGCTTTAAGTCCATATTGCTCTGACAGTGCAGTATGAAATAGTTGCACTGCAGGAGAGAATCAGGCCCAAAATTTTAAGATCAATTTCTTTATAGTATAGCTAAGATTTGTGTGTTTGGGGGAAAGATGATCTGGGCCACAAGACACACATAAAACAAACATATTGCAACTGTAGGGTAAGCTCTGTGAGAACTGAACTGGGATGAACTCAAAAGACGGGTTGATTGTAAAAACTGATGCTTATAAAATCTTACAGGCAAAAACCAGCAAACTGAAGTTTTAGACTGAAACAGTTATATGGCTATTTTACTATTCCTGCTTATAATAAGTACAACGCACTGTACCTGAAGGGTAAAATTCAACTGTTTAAATATTTATGGAGTAAATACATGTGTTGGGAGTTTGTTTTATGTCTGATTTTGACAACAAATACATTTAAAAAGGTAAATCTAATGTAATGCAATAAAACTGCAAAGTATGTTCTGACCTCCTACTCCTCCCCACAACACTTACACGCAAATATATACACACTTTAATAATACATATCCCAGTGGAGAACAACTGACCCCAGTAAATCCTGCTATTTTCCCAAGTGTGGAATTAAATGTTTCATAACTGCAGAGAGAAAACACATTTGTTTCCATTCTTGTGATATCATTATTTTTTCCCCTTCATACTAACACTACTACCAAAAGCCCTTGTTACTCCATGTAAGTAACTGAATATTATATTTTAAGACCTACTTGTCTATTTGGGGGGTGGGGGGGAAGGGGGAGGAAAGCTTTAAAATAACTATTTGAAATAAGCAAGCAAAAACATTTAGGAAAAAAAGAGACATTTTCCAAAGAGGAGCTCTACTACCAAACTTATTAAATGACATCAAAACAACTGCTATTTGTTAGGTACAAAAACAATAAAGAAAATCATGTGGAATCAGTTAAAGTATTAGCATGAGGCATACATCTTAACTTAACTCAGTGGTTGGCATAACATTTTGTGGGAAAAGAATGTATTAGTTACATCATATACTGCTCTGCTTGTTGTGTCAAATATGTGCATTTATCATTCTGAATTTGAGCCGGCTTCACAAATCTATGCTCCACTCAAAAACATGTCAGTGTTCTCCCTCTCCATGTACGGAAGCAGCAGCAGCGTGGAGCGGAGCCTGCACAACCTCCTGACATCATAGTCACTCAACTCATAAATTTGAGTTGACTATGGATTTTTCTCTCTATTTCTGTCCTGCCATTGGTTGCTGGTTTCTTTTCATCCTGCCTCTCTCCTACCACTGCAACCTTTAGCTGACCAATCTTACTATCCTTGCCCATTATGCGTCTCACCTTGTTTCTCCTTTCACCTTCTACCTCCCTCTCTCTTTACTCATTCCCCCTCCTCTATTAGCTCTACATTCACTTCCTCTCCCCCGTTTCAAGCCAGTCTCTCCTCTCCCCAAATATAAGCCTAAAACAAAGTTGTTCTTGTTATTGTTTTTGGTAAAAATAAAATAAACACATGAAAAATAAGACACAGAACTAACACACTGCATGTCTACCATCACCATGATCACTTTGCTTGTGTATTTTATCCTGCTCCTTCTACTGTTTTGGTCTTCTGGGATTGTACGCTCTTCCTATGGGCTAGATTGTGGCCCAGCTTGCACAGCAGAGCAAAAGAAACCCCCTTATTCCCTTGTGCAACCTACCTGGATCACAGTGTGGGAAAGAGAACAACCTCTCCAGGGTCATATTTCATCGCTCCCTCCTCTTCCCTGCACAAGTGAGCAGACTGCTCAAAATGGGAATGAGGAGTGAATGAAACCAACTCTGTTCCCACAATGTTCTGGCTAGCATAGGTACACAGGCTCACCAGGAGAAGGACACTGTACTAGATGTGGGCTTGACACTGGGCTTTTCTCCCCCAGAGCCAGTGGAAACCATGAGACAGCTCATGACCCTCACAGTCACAATCTGTCTTCTTGTCTGCTCAGGGCAGTGCAACAAATGAGCTCTTTTTTAGGCAAAGACGTGATTGACCCCTGCCTGTTTGTGCCGTGCCAAGCACAATGGGACCCCAAATATTCATTACACAGGGTGATCCTGAGGAAAGGCAAATCTGGAGAGTGAGCAGAAAAGGCAGGAAAGCTCAATCAAATTAACATGTTCTCTGCCTTTTGTGTGGTGAACTAGGAGCACAATATTTGGCCCTCTCCTGTCCAATAAGGCATGTCATACAGCCAAGCAATACTGTATACTTAATTTAGAGGTGACATGATGGTCCAGTGGATAAGGCACTGAAGTGACAGTCAAGGGACTTCGGTTCTGTGCTCAGTTCTGCCATTGACATATTATGTGGCCTTAGGCAAGTCAGTTAACTTCTTTGTGTCTCAGTTGCTCATCTGTAAAATGGGGATAATAATACTTAATTAGCTTTGTAAAGATTTTGAGATATATAGATAAATACATGCTAAGTGTTACTATTACTATACTGCAATTTCTATTAGGTTTGCAAAATAATTGTTGGCAACTGTTATACCTCTCAGTAAAGAAAAGTATGCCACAAACTGATTTTCCAGTTGTGACATAATCCAGTCAAAAACAAAGCAAACAGTTGTGTGACATGCTTTTCGCTTTATTGAGAGTCGTACTACATTTCAGGAATTGATTTAAACCTCTCACACATTTAGTATACTCATTTTTGATAATTATATTCTGAAAGAGTTAACAAATATTGTAAAATGTACGCAAGAAACCTATATAGAATTATATTTCAGAGACTTTTAAAAGAAACCCTATATATGAATGAGTGTAATCAATTTATTGGTCCCCTTGAGAGCACCAAAAATCCACATGATGTCCCTTTGTAAAATATTTTGAAAATGCAGGAAAAGCAATATGAAAAGCAGAATCAAAATATACACAATAAATCAAACATAAGCTGATAAAACACTTTTTGTGCTCACAAGAACAATCATATCAACAACTAGAATTTAGGCATTCCTATTTTTAAAGTAAATAGCAGAAGGTCATGTTTCTTTGCATTCCCACAAGAACAACAAATACCATTGGTGGGACAGCGATGATATTACAGAAACAGGAGGAACGCAACTGGCTTGATTCTGCTCTCAGTTATATACAAGTCTGTCATATGTAAAAATTAACCTGTGTCTCCAACTTGACCAAATCAAATTTAGTTAAATTAACATATATGGTTTACTCAAAAATATATTTAGTTCATTAAGAAAATTTAGTTTAATTATGACTATGTCACTTTCAAATATAAGAAATAACTTAGCAACATCTTCCCACTCAAAACACTTTTGAATTTGAAGACATTTTAAGACATTCACTAAGCAAAACACACACACACACACAAAGAAAAAATCCCAAACTTCAAACACCACCTACATTTCACTTGCAATTCCCCAATTCTCAGAGATTTGAAAACATTTATCATACTGAACTCTCTGCAGATGGTGGACAGCCAAACATTAGAATTTTGACATCAGGAGAGGTAATATGTCCATTTAAGGACATTCTGTATCCCTTAACCTTCAAGCTGTCATTTTATACTCTTCAACAGTTATTTTTTGCCTGAGCATTATAACAAAATAGAAACTCCTCAATTTGCAAACTGAGTAACTTATGGAATGAGAAAGCTGGATTTGAAATAAGAGCAATACAGGAATCTGCATGATGATGTGACAGTGACAAAGAGCCTCTGAAAATTTCTCTTTAAAACATGAAGTTCTGGCTTGAATCCTTACATTCTAGCACTCATACTAGTATTATTATACAAGGGACTAGGTGGTGCATTGGCTTAGTATGGTACCCTTTCAACTCCACAGATCCAAACGCTAATTTGATTATAAAAAGAAAGGAATTTGGTTTCATCCTATTACCCATTTATGTACATTTTGGCATCATAATATAGACTGCTCAAGAGAAGCTCAGAACTGGAATACCTGCACAAAGCTGCACAGGCAGAACTGTGTAGGTAAGCTTGCAAAGCACCCATCTGCAAAAAAGTTAGGATGATGCTATTGGTCACTTATTTTCCTCGAGCGCAAAATTCATTTCTGAATTTTAAAATAATACACTTTTAATGGCTAAAACCAACATTGTCAGACATGCTTCAATTTTAATGCACTGTACGTAGCTTAATGAATAATTTCCAGACAGATTCTGTTCATCTTTTCTGTGTGAGCATACTCGCATGAACATACAGAACTAATATATATATTTTAAAAGTCAAACTTTGGGAACTTTTCTTAATGACCTGTCCGAACTCTGCTACCTCAACAACTGTGTTTAAAGAAAGCAGTTGCTAGCACAGTTCTATCATGGTTTCCCTGACAGGGTAGACAGGGATATTTTTCCTTGAGAATCATGCCTGATACTGTAGCTGAATAGTTTATGGATCTATTTGGCTAACATGATTCTCTGAAGAAAAAAAAAAATCACAACGGTCAGAGAAACTACACTAGAAAGGTGCTACTATAGCAACAATTGTGCTTAAACACAATTGTTGCTGGGTTAGCTTCCAGGAGTTGGCTGCAGACCAATCCTTGCAGGCTAATTTGTAAGTTCAGCTTCCTTGGTGTCGTGTCAGATTGTTCTACAGGCTGATCCTCCTTCTAAACCCCTAATGTAGCAGGAGAAGGGAAAACTTCTAACTCTGCAGCAACTGCTAGACTAACTATAGTGGCACAGACATTCTATAAAACTTAACAAAGACTTCTAGGTAACACACAATCACTAGGCAGGTGTATTGGGAACTTGAAAAAGGGCATGAGTGGTATGGAAGGGGACATCTAAGTACACCAGACCCTCGCTAGAACTCGGGATTTGGGATCCATGTGTGGTACTGCGTTAACTCGGGGACCGTGCTAAAATGAATTGCAATTAATTAAATTTGGGATCCATGGCTGCGACCACGTTATATGCGAATTCGCACTATATAGACGTGCGTTCTAGCGAGGGTCCAGTACCTGACAGAGGGATGTGCTAGTGCGTGGGTCCATGAATTGCCTAGGTTGATGTGTGTGGTAGGGACCAGAATGTGAATACATCCTGGATTCAGATGAATTCAAAGTTCCATTTCAATATTTTACACAAGCCTATTCTAAGTGCAGTGAATCACCAAACTGGTCTTGTTTAAAAACTGTTGTGTTAGTTCTGTATACTTTGATCCATACAGTCAGAGTGGGCATGCTAGATGAAGTTTTAGTGTCAAAGGAAGATATTGGACAAGAAGTAATAATAATGTCTCCAAGTATTTTAAATTTGAAGCAGTCACAAGAAGTTTGCTCACACATTCTCTGATAACATTACATTCTCATTATCGTGGGCTGATTTTACAGATTAACAGAATTGTACTTCATACCTAATAATGTGGCTATCATTATGTATAACAATCATGAGGACAAATTTCTGTGCAATTCAGTGACATGCTAAAGCCGCAGTCTAACCCCAAAAGTAAACTTTACTGTATCTTATTCTATGTGCAAATGACAAGCCATACACAAAACTAACAGAATGTGAATGACATTGATAAAGACATCAGTGAACTCCCTCCTCTCAGAGGCAACTTCAGAAGCAACTGGGGGAGGTGTTAACATTACTTTTGGAAATGGAAAGAGGGATTTGCGTTATTTGAGATTTCATGATATCCTGGTGCACACTGGGGCATAGTCTACTAGACTATCTTCTATACCTTAAAGGGCTACACGAGAGCAGGGTGCTTAGTCACTTTCTCAAGATGAGTGTGTGACCTTAAAATGTAGTAGGAGATATGCTGTGAGCAATGATATGAAGAAACCTCAATGCTGGATTCACAAAAGGATTAGACATTTACATGGATAACAATACCAAAGTTACAATGATATAGATTAAAAATAAACAAAACAAAAAATGAAAGTCCCTGATTCTCAGCTGGCATAAAGTTCAATGGAGCTATACCACCTGAGGATCTAGCCAGGAGAATTGTGGACGAAATAATAGTCCTTGTCCTCCAAGACCTGCCCCTGAAAGTAATGAATGATGTCTGGATGCTGAATAGTTACTTGGAGGTCAGTGAGTGGGGAGGTATGACCAGTTGAAATTTGGGTTCAAGTTTGGGTGAATATTTAGGCCATCTCTTATTTTTCCTAAACCTCTTCAGAATTCCTAATTATGTCTGTCAACCTTGAACTTTTCTAAATAACATTTAGCAATGATGATCTTGTTCTGGGTTGGTCCCTATAGCAGGTAGAATTTTCAAAGACTGATGCCTACATTTGGTAGGCAAAAATGGCATTTAGGCATTAAAAGTGGCCAGAAAAAAAACAAACAAACAAAACTATTCCTAGATATTGAACCATGAATTTAATCAGGATTTTTTTGATCAGAGAAAGTCACATAGGATGCCTAAATTCAAATGTCAAAACCTAGCAGGCAGGTGGAGCATAGTTTGGCACAAAGCATTTGAGTTACGTTTTTAACATCTGCAAACCAGGATGGTCATCTAACAAGGCCAACCAAGTCAGTTAAGAGATTTATATGTAGATCCAATCTTTACTACCAATAAATCAATCCAATTTAAATCAACCCCTATGTGTTCTTCTACCACTGTACAGAAGAGATAAGGGATGGCTAATGTAGCTTTGTGCCTCCTAAAGATAGGAAAATGTTTTGTCTTCTACTATAGATTCCCCCAACACTCCTCCTAAGATGTGCCAGAAGGCATTTGGTCACTGAAGAACTGTCTATCGTCATATATCCAATTTTATACACCTTATACACTAATGAAGAAAATGGGTAGAACAGCATGGATTGTAGGCGGTCTAAACATGTCAACATGTAACAATTGAAAATTGGCTCAAGTTAGAGCCATGTAATTTCATTGCCAGCCCTGCAGCATGTACAGGGCTCAAGAAGTTCATCTGTAGATGTGCTTAGTCATCTAACTCAGCCAATTTTCAATACACTTACGAAATTCTTGCAGTACAATGAAAATTCAACAGCTATGGATAATGCTGGAGTCGGTTCCAGAGTCACAATGAGACAGCCATATCAGTCCTTTGAAAAACAGGATCCAAATATTCCCTAGCGTTTTGTCAATGGTAGTATTAGGAAATCATAATCATACATTCAGCCTGCATTTTTCTTTGTTTAATTTCATGCCATTAACCAAAACAAATAATTTATTTGCCCCCTTTGGTATTTACAGTGTTTAAATAAAGTATATATATATATATATATATATATATATATAAACTTGCTAAAGGAATGTTATTTAAATACAAAGTCAAGCACTGGAAAGGTAGGAAATGCCAGATTTATGATTGTTCTTGCAACCTTAATTCTAGTCCCGTCTGTCCATCCTGTGCACTGAATTAGTCAGGAAAAAAAAAAACTTCATGCATATGCACAAGCAAACGGGATGGGTCACGTGCCAGATCTAGGGGACTGTATGGAAAGGTGATGGGGGCCAGCCCAGTTCCACCTTTCACTACTACTGCTAGTGTGCGCCAGTGCTGCTGCTTTGGTAGGGATGTGGGTCCAGCCTTAGACTGCTTGTATGCTCTTTTGTGGCATGTTGCCAACATTTTCCAGAGGAACACAAGCAAGAAAAGATTTACTTATCACAAGGTGATTTTTCACAGTGTATATCCAAATCTATTTCTAAAGGCATTTAATATCTAATAAGGGACCTTCATATCTAAATTCTGCTTAGAGAGGTGTTATTACTTCTCTAGTTCGTATGTGATGCCTTGATGTATGCATCCCAAAACTTAATTTCCTTTATTGTTTGCAGATACATTGCCATGCAAACTACAATCTAATTTGCTCTCCATCATCACAGTTAACACTTCTGACATTACTTCTTTTCAAACATTTTCCTCCCAATGAATATTCATGTTTTGTATATTTTTTTCAGATGTTTTAGTTTACATATTTCCGGTGTGACTCATTTTATTTCCTGCCCAATTTCTAACCTCTCTGTGTCCTTTCATATTATATCCTCCTCGGTATTTGCAACACATCCTAATTTAGTACCGTCCGTGAATGTAATTAATCTGGTGTTTAACTCTTCTTCTATATCATCAGTAAAGATGTTAAATAAAACCAAACCTAATGCTGATCTTTGAAGAACCCTGAGGGTCAACTTACTTAAAAATCTATATATTTTTAGTTATCTATACCCTTTGTTTACTTTCCTACAGCTAGTTTTCAATACATGTTCTTCATTATTACCACTTTCCTGTACTCCCAAACACTTTTATTTTGTAAGGGTGTGAATCTTAGTACCTATCTATCAAAAAAAAAAAAAAAAAAGGCTACCTGTGGAAATGGAACATGCTCAATGCAGATGGACTTTTCAGAGAATAATACTGCCAGCCTCTATCAAACATCTACTAAGTACATGTGAACTGCAATTTACAGAAACTCAGCCAAATGACTTTCAGGGGGATAGCAAAAGGCCACCATGATCACCCGATACAGGACGATCTCTTTCCTCCTGCCAAAATTCGAGTCCCTGCTTAAAAACATGAAAATATTAGAGATTTTCAATGAAATGTTTATTAAAATATTTTAATTGAGGGAAAAACAATGGAATTTTCCTTATCTCATTCTATAAAACAGATGAACGAGTTTTGCTGAAACTTTCCAAAAAAGTTGAGCCTGAGGAAGACACCTGCCATGGAAAATTTCAATCTGGGTAGTTAAAGCTTGGCGAAGTTATAACAACTGAAAAGTCCTCTAAAGCAAAACATTAGGCAATCTATATATAGATGGCACCACAAGTGCCAACTATAATTACTATCTTGCTATATTTTGTATGGAATTGCATGGAATCCTCTTGGGATTTTTGCTCCCTCCTACCTGCCACCTCTTTAAATAAAGACAATTGGAGCTCCAAAACCTCAGGAGGCAGAACATCTTATCTTATTCATTTACACCTCTCAGCAGCCTAAGCTACACCTGACTAACATCTTAAGACTTTTTTATATTAGCACAAGATTTTTCTTCTCGGCTTTTATGCCTCTCTATTCCATGTGGAACATAGGGCCTTCAGCACTACCTTCCATCTTTGCTAGTCTCTGGCTACAGTTTTAGATTCTTTCCAGGTTATTCTGATATCTTTCAATTCTGCTTCATTTGTTCATTTCCATGTTATCCTTGGTCTACCTCTACGTCTTTTGCCCTGGGGGCTCCAGTCCAAAGCTTATCTTATGTTATTCTGGTGTTTCCTCCACATATGTTCAAAGCAATCTCCAATTTTGTTCGATAATTCCTTGTCCTATCATAGGTTTCTGTTTCGTCCTCCTCCAGAGTTCTTCATTTGTGATTTATTTCTGGCCTTCTGACATGGAGGATTTATCTTGGGCAGCTGCTTATGAAAACTTGGAGTTTAGATGGTAAGCTTTTAATAAGTTTCCAAGTTTCAGCACCATAGAGTAAGACTGACTTTTCAACTGTGTTAAATATTCAAAGTTTAGGTTGGAGGGCAAGATTTCTGTTTCTCCAGATTGGCTTTAGAATTACAAAGGCACATCTGGCCTTTGCTATTCTGGCTTTAATGTCTTTGTCTGTTCTACTTGTATTTTTACAATGCTGCCAAGATATGTGAAATACTGGACCTGTACTATGTCGGTTCCAAAAAGTTGTATTGGTGTTTTTTGTTGTGTGTTGATTCTCATGGGTTTAGTTTTCTCAGTGTTTTCAAGCCTACTAATTGTGCACAGGCCTGGAGATCATTTGTTTTGGCTTGTACATCTCTATGGGTATGGGATAACAAGTTGATGTCATCTGCAAAGTCAAGGTACTCTAACTTCTGTGCAAAAGTCCACTGTAGTCCCCTTGGCTGTTCTGTCGTCTCTCTTGTTACTCAATCCACAACCAGTAAAAAGATCCTGGGTGACATAAGACATCCTTGATTGATACTTGTAGTAACCTTGAATGGCTTAGGCAGTTCACTGTTATAAATCATTTGGCATGTCATATTTTCATAGTAGCGCAGAATGAGATTCATAAATTTCTGAGGGATTTTACAGTGGCATAGCAGCTTCCATAAAACTGTTCTACCCACTGTATCAAAGACTTTCTAGAAATCTATAAAATTCTTATCAAGCGTTGACTGCCATTTGATTGACAGTTCTATGATGAAAGATAGGGTTACTATTTGATTCATACATGATTTCTCTTGTCTGAACCTTGCCTATTCTTACTGCAACCCTGAATCTATCACTTTATTTATTCTGTCTCGCATAATACCTTACTTAGGATAGACAGCTATTGAATGTCCGTCCAGTTTTTACTGAGATCTCCTTTCTTTAGCAAGACAAGGTGGATGAGATAATATCTTTTATTGGACCAACTTCTTTTGGTGAAAGAGATGAGCTTTCAAACTCACAGAGCTCTTGTTCAGGTGGAAATCTTGAAAGCTTGTTTCTTTCACCAAAATAACTCAGTCCAATAAAAGATATTACCTTTTCTCTTTCATTTGGCAGCTTCACTATATGAAAATTTCTCCACTTATTTGGTACTTTTTCTTCTTCTGACATGTTTTGGAACAGGCCTATCAAAATGCTCTACTGTGTTCTTCAAGTCTGCCTTAAGAACCTCTGTTAGGATGTTATCTGGACCTGATGCCTTTCCACTTTTTAAACAACTGACTGCCCTCTTTACTTCTACTATAGGAATAAGTCCTATTTAAACATCCAGATCTTCTACTTTCTTTATATTTGGGGGATTGGCCACTAGCTTGCCATTCAGTAGTTGACTGAAGTACTGCCTTCCATATATTTAATTATTCTAATGTTTGCATTAAGTTGCCCTCATTGTTTTGAGCTGCTCAGTTGTTATTTGTTTTTTCTTTCTGATAATTGATTAATAATTCTGTACAGTTCATTTCATATCATTTTGCAGCCTGTGCATCTGTTGCTATTTTGTTTATAAAGTCTCGTTTGTCCATTCTTGCACTCTTTGTTCTTTACAGAATATTTCTCCAGGATTTTCTGTATGTGTGTCCTTGTTCTCACTGGATTTAGTTTCAGTTTAATTTTGCACCTTTCTTCTATTTGCTGACATGTATCCTTAGATAACCATTCGTTGTGATTTTCTTCCTGAATGTCAGCACTTCTTCACAAGTTTTAGTGAAAGTTTCTATTTCCATTTGCTTTCTACTGCTCTATCTTCCTCATCCTCAAGCACCAGCTATCTATTTGCTTGTGTTGTCATCTGTTTTAGCTTGGTGATGTTAGAATGTGGGCATCTCTGTTGTTCAGATCTCTTCTTTGTTTAGATTTTTATTCTCAATTTAACTACCACTATGGTGTGGTCTGCTCCCACTTCTGCCCCATTCATGCTATGTATGTCTTCTAAAGTTCTTTTCCATTTGTTTCGAATTACAGTGTGATCAATTTTTAGTTCCCGGTTCTGTGATCTGGCAACCTCCAAGTTATTTTATGAATAATACAGGGATAGTTCCTCCAATAACAAGGTTGTACATTCCACAAAAATCAGCAAATGTTTCACCTTTTTTGTTCATTTCACTGAGGCCTTGTTTCCCAATAATTACTTCCCTGAAAGTGTAGTTGCTCCCTACTGGAGCATTCACATCTACAATTACTAGGAGGGATCTCTTTTCGGAACCTAGTCTATTAAATTCTGTAGCTGCTCATAGAAGTTTTCTTCTTCCTCTTTGCTAGTTTGATTTGTTGGAGCATAACATTGAATAATAGACACTTTGTGGAACTTTGATGCAAATCATACTGTTATAATCCCTTCTGAAATTGGTGCCTATTCTGTCAGGCTTCTGGCCTTGACAGTATCAGACCCACACCACCTCTTTGTATGTCACTAGCATTCGGTAGCCCAGAATATAATAGGATGCGTTCAGTTGACAAAGTTATTTGTCCTGTTCTCCCCCTCTGATCTCACTTAGGCCTAGTATATATATCTGTCCATTTTTGTCCAAAGAAAAGCATACTATTTAGTCTATATAGATTTGCCTAGGTCAATAATGACATTCAGTTTTATCATGTGAAATCAACAGCTGCTCTGCAAAACATATTCTGAGTCTAACTACCCTGTGCTCACATTTACTTTACATAAATAAATATCTTTTCCAAATAATTCTTTTGTTCATAATTAATAATAAATATTTTTGTATAGCTGTCCATGTTTGAAGGCTTCTGTTCATGTTAAAAATTCACTGAAAAGGTAATTTACAACAAACACATGGAATGCCGCATTAAGTTACAGAGCAAAAAGACAGTCCTACAACACTAACCATTTTAAAATCTTGTTGAGAGTAAAGTTCTTCTTAAAAAGGAAGATGCATAATAATTTGAATCCCTTAGAAAATATTTTAAAATTCTATCTTCAGAGTAATGCCCAAATATTTAAACACAATATTAGAATTCTAACACCATGGAAACTAGAATATTAGAGGTGAAGAAAGTCATGATACAGTGAAACTCAAGCACTGAAGAATTATTGTTCCAGGTGCACACAGGTAATAATAGAAGGATTTAAAATTAAATGGAAAGTTTATCAAAAAACAAAATCACAAGAGAAAGCGAAAGGATTATTCGCAGGTGGTGAAACAACCAGTAACCTATCTCAAAAAGAAATAAAGCATGCTGGAGAAATTGGACATTTTGAAAGCAATGGCAGAAACTGCAAGCAACCAGTCTGGTATCAAATACTCTGTCAGAAAGACCACCAGAAAATGAATGTGTAACAGGAGAGGTGCCAAGGCATAATCGGTATACATTTCAGATGGACAGCAAGAATCAAAAACTTAAACTGCTGAAAGGGCAACTGCCACATGAGATTTTTATCTTTAATAAGTTTCCCGTAGAAAACGTGTGGAAGATCTATTACACCAGAAATTATGATACTATCTACCAATTAGGTTGCTGATGGATCAGGCAACATGGAAAGTAAACTGCACAGTGGGAATACAATAAGCTCGGAAGACACACAGGTCCACTAGAAAACAAATCTTCAGGTTGATGTAAAGAAAACTACATATATTTAGGAACACAAGAAAGTTGGGTTTTGATATGAATTTTTCAGAACCCATAAGCTGTTAGAGGAAATCAGTGAGAAATTTACCTAGTGGATTCCAATAAATGTTTTTTTAGGAAAGATGAACTTATGGAGGATGATCAATATGATGGACAGCACTCTATAAAACATATTCGTGCAAAGAGTATTAGGATCAAAAAACAGTTGCAAGGACTGGTGCCTTTAATCAAACAAAGAGATCATAGTCTAAGGGATGATATCAAGCATGCATCAGAAGAAAGACTCAAAATATTTTTGGATGTTGCTGTCTATGTTAGAGGAAAAAAATACACCAGAGATTTTCAGCAGTTGATGTCAATTGCATGTTTATTATTTTTTTCACTAGGAGTATCACTGAAGAATGTTTGTGAAACTATTTGCAACCCCCACACATATACAGTGGATTACACATAGAATATTGTTTCTGGTTATGTCAAAAATCCATTCAGAAACAAGGATGTTGTTATACATTACTGTCTATGTTGGTCAATGTCTTTACTAGGAAAATCCAACCAAAATCCAGCATTCTGTCTATATTATTTTTATATGTACTCGGAGAAAGAAAACTTAAAAGATATTTTACTGTACTATTTGAGAAATTATATATAATCACGTAACTAAAGACAGTTTCATAATACAAAGACACAAAAACTACTAGGAGGACTTGTGGCACCTTACAGACTAACAAATTTATTTCAGCATAAGCATCCGATGAAGTGAGCTGTAGCTCACGAAAGCTTATGCTCAAATAAATTTCTTAGTCTCTAAGGTGCCACAAATCCTCCTTTTCTTTTCACAGATACAGACTAACACGGCTGCTACTCTGAAACAAAAACGACTGTTAAGGTTGTGCACATAACAGTAATTCTGACATTTCCTGATATTTGAGTACTTAATCTTAACATTTTTAATTTTAATTAACTAGAATTTTCTAGTTTTGATTTTTAAGGAAAAAAAGAAACTTAAAAATAAAGATGCTTTTCAAGATTTTGAAGCTAACCCAAGCTAAATTAGTAAAACAGTTTGTTAGTAATGAGTATCTACTTTCCATAACAAACAGTTACTTACTATAAACGTGGTTCTTCAAGATGTGATGCAGAGGTGTATTCCACCTAGCTGTTTGCACCCCCAGTGCACCAGAGACCCGTACGGGGGTAGCTCTGATCCTCGTGGCCTCATGGCCATAGCCTCTCCACTGTCTATATGAGGTAGTGCTGCCCTCACCCCCCTCAGTTCCTTCACACAGGATGCCCAGAGACTATCCTAGGATGCAGAGGGGACAGAGGATAGGTTTTGCAACACACACCTGCATCACATCTCAAAGAACCACAGTTACAATAAATGACCATTTCAACTTCTTTGCTTAGATGCAGCTGTGTATTCCACTTAGGTGACTCACAAGCAGTACCCACAGGAATCATAGAATATCAGGGTTGGAAGGGACCTCAGGAGGTCATCTAGTCCAACCCCCTGCTCAAAGCAGGACCAATCCCCAATTTTTGCCCCATATCCCTAAATGGCCCCCTCAAGGATTGAACTCATAACCCTGGGTTTAGCAGGCCAAAGCTCAAACCACTGAGCTATCCCTCCCCTCCCCTCCCCTCCCTTCCCCCCACCCCAAGGTGGAGCTCAGAGTCTATTTAAATTAGGACTGCAGGACCACTTTCCCAAAGTTTGCATCTGTAATGGATGCCGTGATAATGGCATACTGGATTGTAAATGTATGGAGAACCATGTAGCAACCCTGCAACAGGGTTAAATGGTCTGCATATCATACAAACAGATGAGGCGAAGCCCGAAAGGGTTTAGCCCTGTCCAAGTGGAAGGCTAGACATCATTGGAAATCTAATGTATGGAGGTGCTGTTCCTCCAGGTATGAATGTGGCTTAGGAAAAAAAAAGCAAATACACTTTGTGATGCAAATGAAACTGAGAGACCACTTTAGACGCAAACTTTGGATGTGGCAGCAATGTCACTTTGAACCAGAAAGTACCAGGGATAAAAATCTTGACCCTGGTGTTCCAGAGGAATCTCCTCCACCACTCCCAAAGCCAGTACAGGCTGGATCTGCTCGAGGAGCAGTAACTTGTAGGAGGGTCCCTGAAGAAGGACAGGGAAGGAGAGCAGGGAGGAGAAGTGGAAAGGAACTGGATGGCATAGCCTGATCTGATGGTACTTAGGACTCAGCTGTCAGTGGCAATCAAGCCCCAAACATTGTGAAAATGAGTTAGCCTGTCCCTGAACGAAGGGATGGAAGTGATGACTGGCCACTGCTCTGGACAAACGAGTCAAAATGGGCACTTAAGGGGTGCCTAGGGAGGGCATGTAAACTGGCCGAACCCAAGACCCAAATGCCTCTGCCTCTGAGATCTATGCCCCTTTCTGGCGTAGTCCCGCTGTCTCAGAGGAGGGAACAACTGCACAAATGGGAGTTGTGGGTGGTATTGTTGTTGCTTCTGTTGTTAACCACCATAATGGCGCTTTAGCACCGCCTGTGTATACAACCCCAAGGAGCACAGCGTAGCTCTAAAATCCTTGAAAGAATGGAGAGTTTCATCCATTTTGTCTGAAAAAAAGCAGCCGACCATTGAAGGGCAAGTCCCTGATAGCCTGTTGCCTGTAGACAGCAATGCCCAAATTCTGCATCCAGGATGCCCTTCTCATTGTCACTGCAGATGCCATTACTCTGGCCGCAGTGTCTGCGATGTCTAGCGCGGACTGTAGCAATGTCTTGGCCATCAAGCAGCCCTCAATGATGAACGCCCCAAATTCCTCCCTAGAGGTTGCAGGCAGCTGGTCTGCAAATTTAGACATGGCTGTCCAATTCACAAACTCATATCTGGACAGCAATGCCAGGTAGATAGCAATCCACATTTGCAAGGAAGAAGAGGTATAGATCTCTCTACCCATTAAGTCCACCACTTTAGGAGCCTCATCCTTAGGAGTGAAAGGACTCTCCTGAAAAGATCATTTTCCATAAATGGTGTTCTTCGAGCTATATTGCTCATGTCCATTCAACTTAGTTGTGTGTGCTCGCCACATGCACCAGTGCTGGAAGTTTTTTTCCTCAGCAGTATCCATAGGGGACCAGCTCCGGTGTCGCCTGGAGTGGCGCGCACAAGCCGCGATATATGGGACGCCGCCAGCTCCCCCCATCCTCAGTTTCTTCTTGCCAGAAACTCCAACAGTGGGGAAGGAGGATGAGTTGTGGAACAGACATGAGCAACACATCTTGAAGAACACCAGTTATGGAAAAAAGGTAACTGTCTTTTCTTCGAGTGCTTGCTCGTGTCCATTCAACTTAGGTGACTCCAAAGCAGTACCCCAGAGGTGGATAGGAGTTTACGGAAGTGTTGTTTGCAACAGCTCTGCCAAACCCAGCATCGTCTCTGGCCTGCTTAGTGATGGCATAATGGGCTGTGAACGTGTGCACTGAGGACCACGTTGCGGCTCAACAGATGTCCTGGATTGGGAAGAGTGCCAGGAAGGCTGCCGAAGATGCCTGTGCTCTGGCCCAGTGAGATCTGACTATCGGCGGCGGAGGGACTCCCGTCAACTCATAACAGGTCTGAATGCAAGAGGTGATCCAGTTAGAAATCCTCTGCGTGGACACCGGGAGGCCCTTCATCCTATCAGCTGTAGAGATGAAAAGCTGAGTCGACTTACGGAAAGGCTTTGTCCAATTTAGGTAGAAAGCCAGGGCCCTTCTTACATCCAAAGCATGAAGGCATCTCTCTCCACTAGTCTCATGGGGCTTGGGACAGAAGACTGAAAGGAAGATGTCCTAGCTCATGTGGAAAGTAGACACCACCTTGGGAAGGAAGACTGGGTTGGGGCGGCTGAACCGTACCCTTACAGAAGACTGTGTACGGCGGTTCTAAGGTCAAGGCTCACAACTCAGAGACTAGCCTCACTGACGTCACTGCCACCAGTAAAGCTACCTTCCATGATAAGTGACACAGGGAGCATGCGGCCAAAGGCTCAAAGGGCAGGCCCGTGAGCCTGGACAAAACCACGTTGAGATCCCACTGAGGGACCAGGGACCAAACTTGTGGAAAAAGTTTCTCAAGACCTCTGAGGAACCTGACTGTCATGTCATGGGAGAACACCGTCTGCCCCTGGATTGGCAGATGAAAGGCAGAAATGGCCACCAGATGCACCTTGATAGACAAGCGTGCCAGGCCCTGGTTCGTCAAATGAAGTGGGTAGTCTAAGATGGACAGCACCGAAGAATGCGAAGGGGAGATGCCCCATTCGGCCACCCAGCAGGAGCACCTCATTCACTTTGCCAGGTAAGTTTGTCTAGTCAAGGGCTTCCTACTCTTGAGGAGGACCTGCTGGACCCTGTACAAACAGGCCCGTTCCTCAGGGTTCAGCCACACAACATCCACGCCATGAGGCTGAGAGACATGAGGTTGGGGTGAAAGAGTCTACCGTGATCCTGTGACAGTAGGTCTGGTCCATTCAGTAGGTCTGGGGCCATGGAGGGATCGCTGCCAGGCTCGATAGGGTCCTGAATCAGTGCTGGCAAGGCCATGCCGGGGCGATCATGATAACCTGAGCCTGGTCTCTCTTGATTTTCATGAGGACCTTGCTGGAGGGAATGCGAACATTAGGCTTCCTGCCCATGGTAGGAGGAAGGCATCGGAGAGGGAGTCTTGCCCAGACCCTGTCTGGAGCAAAACCTGTGGCACCTTCTGCTCTGCCTGGTGACGAACAAATCCACTTGGGGATTTCCCCACCTGTGGAAGATCGTACCAACTACCCACTCATGGTGAGAGGAGAAGTCCCTGCTTAGGTGATCTGCTAGCGTGTTTTTGGCACCCAGAAGGTGACATGCTTCTAGATGGATTACATGATTGATGCAGAAGTCACAGAGACGGAGTGCCTTTTGGCAGAGGGCTGAGGATCGCGCTCCCCCTTCTCTGTTGATGTAGAATATCGAGGCTGTGTTGTCCATCAAGACTCTGTTCACTTTGCCTGACAGGTGAGGTAGGAAGACCACGCACGTTCTGTGCAGTGCCCTGAGTTCTCTGACATTTATGTGTAGCGTCACTTCCTCTGGGGACTACATACTCTGGGTCTGGAGAATGCTGACGTGCATCCCCCAGGCAAGGTCCGAGGCGTCCGAGACCAACTCGATTGAGTGAGGAGGGCTGATGAAGGGAACCCCTTCCAGGACTTTCCCCAGGTTGGTCCACCATCGCAGTGAGGAAAGTACCATCGCAGGGATCGTAATGACCTTTTCCAGGTGGTCTCTGGACTGGGAGTAGACCGTCGCCAGCCTTTGCAGCAGAGGTCCCATTCGGAGACTGGCGTGGCACATATGCGCATGCTGCCATGTGACCTAAGCAAACCCTGGCCATGCACAGGGGAAACCAGAGATTTCCACGACGAGGTCCATGAATGCCCTGAATCTCTGCAGCGGCAGAAACGCCCTGGCACAGGTCAAGTCGAGCACCGCTCCGATAAACTCAATCCTCTGTACCGGTACTAACGTGGATTTTTTGTCATTTACCAACAGGCTGAGGCGACGGCAAGTGGCTAACAGCATCGCAACGTGTCTTTGGACCTGGGACCTGAAGCTGCCTTTGACTAGCCAGTCGTCGAGGCATCGGTAGATCTGGACACTCCGATTTCCGAGGTAAGCAGCCACCACTGACATGCACTTGATAAATACCCACGGTGCTGTTGCTGGGCCAAATGGGAGGACCACAAACTGATAGTGGTAAGCCAGAGGAAGCGTCTGTCCCTCTAAAATGGCGATGTGAAAGTATGCATCTTTCAGATCGAGGGTGCCATACCAATCTCCCGGATCCAGAGAGGGGACGATGGAGGCCAGGGAGACCATGTGGAACTTCAGCTTCACTAGGAAGCGGTTCAGGTGTCGCAGGTACAGAGTAGGTCATAGACTTCCCTTGGCCTTTGGGATTAAAACAGAATGGGAATAGAACCCCTTGTTCCTGTACTCTGGAGGAATGACCTCCACCGCACCTAGCTGCAGTAACCCCTCTACCTCCTACATGAGGAGACTCTTGTGAGAAGGGTCCCTGAAGAGGGATGGCAAGGGGGGTGGGAAGGAGGAGCAGACAGCAAATGAAGAGTGTAACCCCGTGCCACTGTACTGAGGAACCATCGGTCCGATATTATAGATGCCCATGTGGGAGGAAAGGAGAAAGGCAGTTGGCAAAAATAGGGGAGGGAGGACCCAGGGAACAGTCCAGTAGGTTGCCCTCAGGCGTACCCTCAAAACGGGCGCTTGCCTGCCTGCTTATTGAGCTCAGCTGAGAAGCCTGCAAAGGCTGGTGGGTAGGACGCTGCTTGTAGCCTCTGGATTTCTTATGGGGAGGCTCCTGGAGAGGGTGGCTCCCTTGGCCCTGAGGCTGCTGTGGCGTGAACTGCTTGCGGGCAGGGCTGGGAAAATACAGGCCCAACATTTTAAGAGTTGTGCAGGAGTCCTTGAGGCCATGGAGCTTATTGTCCGTCTGTTCTGCCAACAGGGCTTTCCCATTGAAGGGAAGGGCTTGCATCGACTGCTGAACCTCCATGGACAAGTCATAGAATCATAGAATCATAGAATATCAGGGTTTGAAGGGACCTCAGGAGGTCATCTAGTCCAACCCCCTGCTCAAAAGCAGGACCAATCCCCAATTAAATCATCCCAGCCAGGGCTTTGTCAAGCCTGACCTTAAAAACTTCTAAGTCAGAGAAGAGCAACCAGGATGCCCGGTGCATAGCAACGGCCAAGGCCATGGTTCAGGCGGCGGTGTCCGCCGCATCCGAAGCAGCCTGGAGTGTTGCCCTGGCAGCAGTCGTGCCCTCCCCCACGATTGCCCGGAACTCCTAGAAGTTTCAGGAAGGGAGTCCTTGAACTTGGCCATGGCTTGCCACATGTTAAAGTCATAGCATCCCAGGAGGGCCTGATGGTTGGCCACTCTCAACTGGAGACTAAAGGTTTATTCGTTCTCATGCTCAAACAAGTCTAGCCTCTTGGAGTCTTTATTCTTAGGGGTAGCCCCAGATTGACCCTATCACTCCCTGTGGTTAACTGCCTCTACTACTAGGGAGTTGGGAGCAGGGTGGGTGTACAGGTACTCGTGGCCTTTGGATAGCACAAAGTACTTGCACTCAGCCCTCTTGGAGATGGGGGACAGGAAGGTAGAAGTTTGCCACAGGGCATTGGTGATCTTTGAGACCCTGGCCAGAGCTATGGAACAGAGAACATCGAAGAGAGAGTCCGAGAGTTACTCTAACTCCTCCACCTGAAGGCCCTCTTCAGTAGTTCCTAGCGCACTTTAGCATCATCTGGAGGAACCGGAGGAGGGGGCCCTGTTATAGCCTCGGCTGGCGACGACGAGGAAGATGCCAATGCCGTAGGGTCTTCCACTGATGGCCAAGTGGCTTGCTCCCCTACTCACTCTTGGACCTGTAGGGTCCTCGCACCCAAGGCTTCGTGCGCCAGAGGAGGGTGGGAGAGAGAGGCAGCTGGTCTCTTTGAGGCTCCAGACACTGAGCGGGAGGCCTGGGAGGGCTGGGTGAACCCCCATGGGTTCCATGGGACCTGTTTCAATGCCGACAATGTAGCTGGTACTGAAGCCTGTCCCACAGTCAGGGAACCTCAGTCTGAACCAGGGCTGGACCCTGAGCGGTTGCTCCCAGGTGAGCAGGACAGAACTGAACAGTGGCTCTGCCCCTACCGATGCCGGTCAGTCCACCTGGAGCCTGATTTGGAATGGGATCTTGGGTACCGGTGGCACTCGATGGATCTGCGATGGCCTAGAGCCGGCGATCTATGTCTCGTGCTTGACGAATGGTACCAGAATGAGGAGCGGGACCGGGAGTCGTAATGGTGATGGTCCGAGGCATGGAAGCATCAATACCTCAATCGGTCTCTGGAGCGGTACCGTGGTCTTGATGATACCGGGTGCCGGGACCGCTACTCCCACTGCGGGGTGCGTGCCTCAAGAGGTCTGTGCCCGGTCACTGGCGAGCTGAATCTCGAGCCTCTCTACCCATGCCCAAGCTCCGGGGACTGAATGGGGCTGCTCTGCGTCTGCCTTTCACAGTCAGAGGCATGGCAGTTACAGGAGGGTGAGCACTGGTGGGACATCCCCCACGACAGGGAACGGTGCCGCTGAGGCACCGTGGCGGTCTGAATGTAGGTTTACCGTGTGACCGAGGAATTGCAGGAGCCGGTGTGGTCAGCACCAGGAAGGACATGATCTCCTGCGCCGCCTGCAGGACCTCTGGCATGGATGGTTTCCGGAGCTGGCGAAGGCCTCTGCCACTATCTAGGGTGGCTGGCGGGGAGCTGGCTGGGCTACATTGCTCAACCGGAGCTTGGTCCCGAGATCCCAATGACGGTGAAGAGCTGCCTGGCACGGGACCTTGTCTTATCCTTTTCCTTCTGGGAGGCTAGAGACCAACCTTACACCATCTTCTTGGTCAGAACCACAGATGGGGACCAGTGCTGGCGAGTGGACGGTCCCAGTGGGGCACTGCATACCAAGGTCACGGTGCTTGGCACGGAGTCAGAATGTTGCTCTGGTGCCGGGGTGAGGGCTGACTCCATAAGGAGTGTTCTTAAACAAATATCGCACACCCTCTTAGCCCTTGGCTTGAAGGACTTGCAAATCTTGCACTTTCCACTAATGTGTCCTTTGCCCAAGCAACAGTGACAGCTGCTGTGTGGATCACTAACGGGCATGGACCTCTTGCAATGATCACAGGGCTTAAAGCCTGGGGACCGGGGCATGCCCTGTCCCGAGGCAAAGTCCCGTTCGGGACCTACAAAGTCTCTATCTATAGTTAAGGGATTTACTAACACTAACAGAAAACTATATACACTATAACACAAGAATTAACGAGTTTGTATGAACACTCTAGACCAATGGGGACTGAAGGAAGCAGCGCGGGCCGAGGGATGCTCTGGACGCTGCTTCCTGCAACCCCCATTGGCTTGGAGCGGCACACAGCAGCCAGTGGGAGCCACGATCGGCTGAACCTGCAGAAGTGGCAGGTAAACAAACCGGCCTGGCCCGCCAGGGAGCTTGCCCTGGTGGACCTTGTGCCAAAGGTTGCCGATCTCTGTCCTAGAACAAAGAGTACATTAAAAATATTAAGGTTCTAGTGTTAGATAAACATAGCAAACAAAAAAATCACAGTTAAGAACTGAACTTTTAATATTAACAGTCACATCAGGGCACAGAAGGGTAACATTATGGGATGCCATATGTTGGTGACACACACGCATACAGACACATATAGAGAAAAGACACAGAAACAGAGAAAATGTGTTATATGTGTCCCTTCAGATAAACCTGTCATTCTATGATCCATTTTGGTATCTAGCTGTGTGTGCAAACAATATTGTTCATTCAAAAACCCCTCAGGTTTTTTTTTCTTCCTTTTTTTCTTTTTTCAAGGAAGATAGTTATTTGAGCCAATGAGTCAGGATTTCCAACTACGCAGCCACCAGAGCCAAAAAGGTTATGTGGGACAGTAATATGATTATTGTAAATTTATAAAAGATTTATTACTGATTCTCAAGCATCAAAACATACAAAACACCATACAAAACATAAAACTTTACTGAGAAATCCTAGTTTTGTCACACCCAGATAACCAAAGGGAGCCTATTCCAGATTGTCTCCTTGTTGGTGTTTATCCTTCCTTGACCCAAATTTCTCCCTCTTAGGAGAAAAGGAATCATGAGGGACCAGAAAACTTCCTGAGATTTACCTCACAGAGAATCCTATTGAGGAGGTGGTGCTTACTCACCCCATGGCTACTCTCAGGTTGCCTTTGATTTCTGCTCCAACTTTCAGATTCTGGCTTCCCTCGGGAGGTGCAGAAAGCACAAGCCAAGCTACCGTCTGAGACACTACGCACATAGCAGCAATATCCTCTTGAGGAGTTTGAGACATTTGCTCTATTTCCCCCATCTCTTGGTTGGAGGCCTTGATTTCATTTCTAATAACAAAACAACGATACTTTGCCGTTTTATAAACCTTAATCAGCTTCGGTGAGGTAAGTTTTATTATACCCATTTTATAGATGGATAAATTTAAGCATAGAGAGGTTACATAACTGCCCAGACTTATGAAGATAAGTAGTCCCAGATCTCAGAACACAATGTAGGCAGAATCCAGACTCTCAGTCTCCTGCTTCTACTAGCAGAAAGTGCTGCCACCCTGGGGAATTTTGAGGAACTGGTGAAGATTTTTTACTCCCTGGTAGAATCTGTCACATCACATATGTCCTCGTGCTTTTGTTTTTACTCCCCCATCCTTTCCAAAGGCATTAGCAAACCTTACTCACTCTTCTTTGCCATGAAATCTCTGCTGCAACTACTCAGTTCTCCCTCCGAGCCTAGGCTATGTTTTCACTGCCAAAAGGTGTTAAAGCAGGATAAGTAACGCATGTTCGCTATTTCAGTGTGAAATCCTAGTGGGGACAAGGCACTGTAGTTTTTAACCTCGATGCAGCTAGGAGAGGTCAACCCTGGGTGAGAGGAATAGTGCTGAACTTGCCTTCAGCTTGACTGTTAGCTAAACTGTGATAAAATCTACCAGTGCCTTGTCTCCACTAGGATTTTACAGCAAGATGGCTGTGTGTTAATTATCTCACTGTAAAACACCCACCTTTTTTTAGCAGTGAAGATATGGCCAAAGGTTCTCTCTGTATAGGGTGATCAGACGTCCCGATTTTATAGAGGCAGTCCTTACGCTTGGGGCTTTGTCTTATATAGGCGCATCTTACCCTTTCCCCTCCACCCCCACCCCTCCACGTGCATCCTGATTTTTCACATTTGCTATCTAGTCACCCTATTTCTGGCCAAGTTTAAAGAATTTGCCACATATTTTAATCAAAATTTACCCTACTACATGACAATACCAGGCCCGATTCTCTTGCCTGTTTTGATCCTTTGCACAAGTGCAAATAGAACAGAAAAGCTGCCTATATCTCCCCAGAGGAGGGGTAGAACCAGCAGGAATAGCTCCTATTTGTGCCCCATTCAGCACAGGGGCACAGCATAGGGGCACACTGCCAGTATACACTGCACTCTGTGAAACCCTAGCCAGCCAACAGCCCCTTGAAGATCTCTATCATCTGGAGGAATATAGATCAGCCTTCAGAGAGAACTCTATACTCCTCCAGGGCTAAGAATCACAAAGCCATAAACAGCTCCCTCACACCCTCTCTTGGCTGAGTAGAAGTGATTAAAAAAATCCCAACTAAATATTTGTTTCACTGGAATCTGCCAATTTGTTGGAATCAAAATGTTTTGCTGAGACAGTTTGATTTTGACTAAGTTCCAGCAGAATCCAGGCACAGTTCTGACGAAAACCTGCCTGGTTTCCTGCCTGCTCACCCACACAACTTCTTGGCAGCCTGTATGGTGGGCTGATGGGGACCTCAGAGTTTGGAAGCCCTGGTTTGCACCTTCCAAGCAGCTTGGGCTTTCTGGGTCCACAGAAGGCCATCAAGCAGGCTGCCTCAAAATCTGACACACCAACAGCTTCCAGGGGTTCACAGTGTCACAGGAGCCCACCATGGAGACTGCCGCAGAACCAGGCCTCAATTTGTATTCACGGAACATTTTAATATTTTTTAGTTTTCATTCTGAATTGGAACAAAACCAAAAACATCCACAAAATGGAATTACTTTTCTGTATGGCTGAGCCACCATCTTCACCCTAATAAATCACTCCTAAACTCCCTACCTTGGTCCTTCTGAGCATCCTATAGTCTCTTAAGACATCTATCTCCTCTCTTCACTTCCCCTCCTTTATCCTTATCATTTGGTCTTTTTCCTACACAGTTCATCCCTATACTGTATCTCCATAGTCAATAATTTTTTGCCACTGATTCTTTCTACAGCTCTTTAAAATGTGCCACAGTCTTTTTTAAATAAAATTCCCTTCCACGACTCTCTAATTTACTGCCTCATCTATGGCCTTTCCTTTCAACGCAAGGTGTTTAAAAAAATAATTTTCATTCCACTTTCTCACTGACTCTCAAACAACATTCTTGACCTTTTTTTAGTTTGGGTTTCAGAGACACCACCCTCCTCCATTTAGTTTCTAACTTCCTTTTTACTATGAAGAACTTCAGTCATTCTCTACAGTGTAGCCTTCAAAGACTGTGGGCCACTTCACCCTCCAGAACCACTTTTCCAGCTAAGCAGACATTTCTAATTCCCTCAGGTCAGGGTCTGCTCCTACCAAACAAACTGCTTTCTCTCTGGCAGCAGTTCCCTCTGTTTAGACCCATCCTCAATGGACACCCCAAGGTTCCGTATCTGGCTGTGCATTCTTTTCTCCCCTCTCTTCCAATCACTGTGAGTAGCTTTAACCTTAGCTTTGATTTTTCCCCAGGCGACATTCAAATTCTGACACCTTTAATTACTACCTCCTATTCAGAGTGTCTGCCTTTTTCTTTGTTTTATTTATTTATTTATTTATTTATTTGGCTAAGTATCTCAGACTGAATTGCTTCCATTAACCAAGAAAAGCATCATGGAACACAATTCTTTAGTCTCTATTTCTCTGCTGCTTTTCGAGCATAGCTTGTAAGTTCTTTCAACCAATAAATGGGTGCCTAACTTAACCTGGCTGTGTACTTAACTAGCTACACAAAGTGGATGAAAGTGTACAATTTTTTACAATGTGAAGATGTCTTTTATACTTTCTCTTCCAACTAAAAATATGGCTCAAGAGATTTGCCTCAAACTGAAAAAAAAAAAGATTTTGAGCAAAGATTAAGCACAGAAAATTTTAGTCCAAGAGTTTTCAAACTTTCAGAAGCTATGATGCATAGAAGTTGGATTCATGCATGTTACAATGGATACTGTTTTGCAACGGCCATAATATAGATCAGAAAGAAATATTAGTTCTTCAGATCCCACAAAGTATTTTCCTTCCTTTTGAATAACTTTAATGATTTTATCAAGTATGTTTTTTATCAAGTTCCAATGTTTTTTATTTGCACAATTTCAGTGATTAAGTGGTGGTGTTGTTGGAATGAGTTGCCCTCTTCTGTAATTTACTTCATGGTAACTTTTTCTATAAATGTACCATGTCACTTTGGTGGGAAATAGAGCACTTTCCTGTATTCACAGTATGCATTCTACCATTCCTTTATGCTTTTTAGCATATGCTATGAATTAGCATTAACAATAACATACAAGCTTTATTACAGAATCTTTTGCTGCATGTTTTATGTACTATTCTTGTCATGAACCCTCAGAAACTACTATGGCGTATGCTCTGAATCTGGATTAACAGGAGCAGGGAGTTGTGTATTTGGGATCTATGTTTCAGAATGCATAGCAAAATACATTCTGAAAAATAACAACATACATGCAAGATAGTCGTGTTTTTTTAAAACACATTGTCTTTAAATTTCTATTTAAAATAAATATAAGACGTCAAATCAATATTATTGACAAAGGCCCTGATCCAAAGCTTGCTGAAGTCTTTCCATGGATTTCAGTGAGCATTGGATCAGGCCGAAACTGCATGATTTCTTTTTAAAAAGGCAACCTGTTTGGTTACAGCAGCACAAAAAAGCCATTATACAAAATTACAGATAAGCCTGATCTGAAAATCCTATATCTGGCAAAGTTCTGATGAGATCCAATCTTCCTTGTTTAGCCAAATCTTTAATAAGAATCACATAGTACCTGATTCCACAGATGTGCAGTTAACTACATATACTGTAGATTTTGTTTCCACAAAAATAATTTTTCTAAGAGTAAATGGGAAGCAAACTTCACACAGTCTAAATATGTATTTATTTACCATTAAACTCCCCTGACCTATTATTAAGTGAAGCATATTTTCATTAATGTTGCTAACTTCACCTTACAACATCTCATTGTAAATTACTTCACAGTGTTAAACTTGAATGGAACAGGCGAACTTATTTCAATGTACTCAGTACTTCAAAAACAAAAAATATCAACACTACTTTTAAGTTAATTGCTTCATGAATTTCTTTCTGGTAAGTTTGTGTATTTTCTACCCCCTACATTATAAAAAAAAAAGTTGAGAAGAAAACAAAGGATTATTGTAGCATCAGAAAATCTGATAAGTTTAGATTTAATAGTATGTTTTATGTTCCAGTCCACTGCTGAACAATTTGCACTGAAATTGTACCAAGGTATTTATCTCCATCTGTATGCCTATAAATAGGAAAATATAAATCAGACTACATTAACAGTTCAAGAGGAGATTTTAGAAGGCATTGAGGGCAAAGATTTGAGAACTATATGACAAAGTTGGTTATTTACCTTAGTTTAGTTCTAATAAAATTTAATAAAAAATGAGAAATAAAAATTAAGGTAGAATTTTTCCATATACTTGGAGAATTAGGTAAAGTGGAGGATATGTCAATTATTAAGATATATTTTTCCAGGCTTTGGTAAAACAGACTTATGTGAGAGCATTATCAAGGCAGGTGACTATAGCCTAAAATAAAGAATCTGTTTAATCATTTATAGTTCATATCACATCATATAGCATAGGTTTAACATGAGAACAAATGTCATTTTTAAGCAAACTGCTGTTGTAAGGTAACTTTTAATTTGAAGACCAAATGTAAATTGCTATGGTGAATGCACGTTAGGTCACTAAAACAACGGTAGCTAAACTCAGATGTGACCTAGCAACCCAGGTGTTCAGGAAAAGTGCTGTTAACAGTAAGGATTGATGATCTAATCAAACTGTCACACTCAGATCCACAGCAGGGTGGTTGGAGGGGAGGTGGAGGAGGATAATATTCAGAAAGCAAGCACATGCTTAGTGTTACTTTAAATTGATGCTGACATTTTCAATTGTAAAAAGAAATTTTTTCCTAAGTAATATAGGAAACAACTCTCCTAACCTTCCGGAGGATATCAGATAATCAGAGAGCTTGTTTTGCAAAAACTAACTTCTCAGAGACTGGAGTCTATATGAAATACAAACTATCAGACATTTCAGAGATTCAAGATAATAACAAACATTTTAATTCTTTTCAGTTTATTTAGACATATTTAGTTTATTTAGACATTTACACAACTGTGTGCATGTGCACTTACAGTACATACACACAGATAAAGTAAAATAGTCCATACACTATTTATATATTTGGAAATATTGTAGGTTAGTAGTTCACTGAGTTTTGTCCTAAATATTTGGATTTTTCTTTCTTGACTATTTTATTCAGGTAATACTACTATTGAAGATCTGAGGAAGAGCCAAAGACAAGAATCCCAGAAAAGTCAACATAGACAGATCTCAGTGGACTATGAAACTTTTTCAGCATCATGATTTTGAGTATTAACATATGTGTATTTGCAATGTGTTTAAAATTCACGGAACACAGTATACCCCGCTTGTAGGTGTAAAAGATTAGATTCACTTATATGAGTTTACCTATGTGTGATGGAGTGAAGCAGAGCCATAACTAAGTAAAACTGGTTTAACAGTCAGAAGAACTATTTTCCCTTTTTGATAAGTAACAGAAAACAAACTGGTTTATAGTGCCCTCACATTGGGCTTCCATATTGCTGTAATCACAAATGATAGCACTTTTCAGCATTTTAGGCTCTGAAGTGGCCACTGAATTAAATATATTCTCTTCAGATACAAAGCATAGTTTATACATGGGAAAAATTGGTCCTTACCAATTTGTACACTTTTATATAAGGCACAATGAGGGATTTTTTCTCTCATTGATTTAGGATCATCTTCTGATATTCCTACTCATCTTGACTTCAGTTGCACTACTTTTGGTGGAAAGTGCTATACGATATTAAGTAACGATATCAGAATCTGGTTCTTAGACTGTAAACTCTGAGGGGAGAGGTGTCATTTTATTTGTTTATAAAGTATCTATGACACTACGTAAATGTTTAAAAAAAATAAGAAGTATGCAGTTTATTAAGTGCACTGTGAATGAGCCACAGGTGTGTAAACACAATCAGTTCAAATGTGATAACAGGTAGTATGAGAAAGATCCAGTATGCTTTTCTTATAGTACAGTCATGCATCTGTTCTGAATTTAAGTTTTTAATTGTTTTTTACATTGTAGCTTTGGAGATAGTGAAGCTAAGTTTCATTTTTATATGGAAGGACCTATAAGGCCATAAAAAGTAGCATAGCAAAGATAGCAAGGTGCAGTCACCTTATTAAAGTTGCAAGTTTTTTCACAAGTAAAAACTTTATATTAAATGAAAAGAACAGGAGTACTTGTGGCACCTTAGAGACTAACCAATTTATTAGAGCATCAGCTTTCGTGAGCTACAGCTCACTTCCTCAGATGCATCTCAGATGTAGCTGTAGCTCACGAAAGCTTATGCTCTAATAAATTGGTTAGTCTCTAAGGTGCCACAAGTCCTCCTTTTCTTTTTGCGAATACAGACTAACACGGCTGTTACTCTGAAACCTGTCTTTATATTAAGTGGTTATTTAGCTTTCGAGATGCATTCTCTCTTGCCAGCAAACCCTACTGATGTGTATTTCTATAGATTTGGTTACAAAAAAATATATCTGTTTGAGTACCAATGGTTAAATTGATCTTATCTTTCTGTGTTTATCTTATTCCTTCCATACCCAGGTATTTTGGTGGCATACTCAGATATCCACAGTTAGATATCTCTAGTTAGTTGTGTTTGTTTTTAAATATTAAGGCTTCAGGCACTAGAAATTAGGCACAAAACACCCTGTTGGGAAAAAAAGTTGTAAAGTATAAAATCTGGATGATATTCAACAGCCGGAATTTCCTCAAGCCACCCTTTACTGCAAAATTAATTCACATTACTGGAAGGCTTTCCTACACCCACAGTGTTGGGAATGCTTTTGTCCTATGGGGGACTGTTCATGCAGGATTCAGAATTTACATATTTTACTATTTTGTTCAGTTATGTTCCTCAGTGAAGAGCATCAAACCTCTGTGCTAAATTTAAAATGAATTACAATTTTGCTGAAGGTTTAATTGCTAAGTAATTTGTTTGAACAGTTTAAACAATTTACAATTTAGTCAACATAAAAATTTGTGGGCAATCATATGGGAAAACTCATAAAACTGCAGCTAAATTCCAAGTAATCAAAGTTTTATAGACTGAAATAGCCTTTAACTAACAAATTATCATTATGATTTGATGCTAACTGCACTGTTATATTTTAATTCATTTGAAAACACAGGAAATATATTAAAAAAAAACAGTATGCCCTTCGACCTATTCAGTGATATTTCTTAATCATTTTAATTTATAAGCACATACTGTGAAATATTATAAACCTCA
>NC_140412.1:101260000-101400000 GCF_965140295.1 Lepidochelys olivacea | reverse complement strand
AACACCATTTACACCTAGTTATTACACTTAAAATCAATTAAGAGGCTCATTAGGGAATCACTGAGTTTGCATGATGGATATAGCTTTGTTCTTCCCAAAAGGAAGAATAGCAGCCAGATACTGGATTTTCCAAAATACTGCACACCACGTCTGAATTGCAAACTGACAGCTATAATAGGCTAAATTCAGATTTTTTTCCCCAAAACTAGTAAGTTTCTATTTTTTAATGGGAAAAACAAGCAATAACTGGGAGCAAAAGAAATCTGCTTGTTTTAGAGATTTTTTTTATTAGGTCTATAAAAATCTAAATTCTCTGTTCTTTTAGATAAAATTTTTATTTTTACCAATCCATTTGTGAAGATAGCTTTCATACCACTTGTTGGCCAACTTCAATACATTTTGCTCAGATAAGCATCCAACATTTTGCATGCTTACATGAACCTTCAGGCACACTTTGAATTTTTAATGACTGCTCACAAGTTCAGTTCTCTCCCTTCCTGCCATCATAAACCTACTACTAGTAAGGAGGAACATTCATGGAGAAACTAGAAGAGATTTCCTTTATGGAGAGGACAACTCTTCAGGGAAGGCTCCATGGCTCTCTTCCATCTTCCTCACACCAATAGTAGACTCTCCCTAACGGAAGATGTCCTTCATTCCTCCCCAGGAATTAAAAGTAGAGCTAGTTGAAAAAAAAATTGTCACAAAAAATGCCTTTAATTAAAATTTGAAATTTGGAAATTTTCACCCAGTTCTAATATAAGGTCTGGCCAAGGAGCAGCAGAAGGTGTTAGCAGGCTTGATGGCAGGATCCAGCAACTTTCCTGTCAGAAACTGGTGCTACCACAGTGCTTCCTGGTTATTTATATGAACCATACCTATGGTGGGGAATCTTTCCACAGGATAGAGTAAATCTGTGGAATTTGCTGTTTCAGAACAACACTAAATGAGATACTTTTGCTGGTTTTCTAAAAATGACAGCATAATTCTCTGACAACTATTAATAATAGTTGTCATGCAAGCTACGATAAGGACAATCAAAATCTTATGCTTAATGGTGTCATAATGTGATCAACTGCACCAATAAAGAATGGATTTTCCCTTCGTGTACAGCATTGTATATTCAACGATATGCAAATATGAGTTTTAACATCTTTCAAGGCATCAGGTCTACCACTAGTCACTAAGGAGGAAACATGTTGGTCTGAATGGACGAATGGTCAAATCTTAAATTACCATATAACCAAAAAGCCACAGATTGCTATGTAGCAGCATCAGAAACTTTATGCCAGATCTGCGTCTTCATCCAAAGAAGAAGGAAATGGGTGGAGATTTCAGTTTATTTAGGTGAATTAGAAAAGGTTTTGGATGAAGCGCTTCACTCATCTCTGCTTTTAGATCCAAAATCCACATCAAGTGATTGACATTTAATTATAAAATAGTGAGGGGTAATTTTTCTAACCATACATGGGATTTTAGTTGAATAGCTCCTTTTGTGTTTTTATTTTATCAATACTCCATTCATCATTGTGGAAGTTTATCTCTCAGGGTTAATCATGCTCTCTAAGGGTATGTCTACACTATGAAATTAGGTCATTATTATAAAAATCGATTTTTAGAAATCGATTTTATACAGTTGATTGCGTATGTCCACACTAAGCGCATTAAGTCGACGGAGTACATCCTCACTACTGTGGCTAGCATCGACTTACAGAGCGGTGCACTGTGGGTAGCTATCCCAGAGTTCCCGCAGTCTCCGCTGCCTATTGGAATTCTGGGTTAAGCTCTCAATGCCTGATGGGGCAAAAACATTGTCATGGGTGGTTTTTGGTTCATGTCGTCAATTGCCCCTCCCGCCGTGAAAGCAACGGCAGACAATCATTTTGTGCCTTTTTTCCACGTAGATGCCATACTCGGCAAGCGTGCAGCCTGCTCAGCTCACCGACACCGCCGCTGTTGTGTCCTGGGTTCTACTGGCAGCACACGGTGCAGTAGGACTGCTAACCGTCATCATACACCATTTCCGCTGAAACTCAGCTCTGCTGCTATTGTCTCAATACCGAATTTCTCCATGTTGTCTGTCATGGGCTCCTGGTACATGTGTTCTTCCTCGGGAAGTGTGCGCGGTGCCAACCATCATCCTCCTCCGCTTCCGCTGCAACTCTGCTCTCCTGCTCTCATGAATCCACCTCAAAGGTCCTCTCGTCGTTCTCTATACATATCTATTCTCAGGGCATCCGTCTTTAGCCACTGCTTCCGCTGCAACTCTGCTCTCCTGCAGACACCATACCATGGCAAGCATGGAGCCCACTCAGATCACTGCAGCAGTTATGAGCATTGTAAACACCTCGCGCATTATCCTGCAGTATGTGCAGAACCAGAACCTGCAAAAGCAGGCGAGGAAGCGATGGCAGTGTGGTGATGAGGACATGGACACAGACTTCTCTCAAAGCACAGGCCCCGGCAATTTGGACACCCTGGTGGCAACGGGGCAGGCTCATGCCGTGGAATGCTGATTCTGGGCCTGGGAAACAAGCACAGAGTGGTGGGTCCACATAGTGTTGCAGGTCTGAGATGATTCCCAGTACCTGCGAAACTTTCACATGCGTAAGGGCACCTTCATGGAACTTTGTGACTTGCTTTCCCCTGCCCTGAAGAACAAGAATATCAAGATGAGAGCAGCCCCCACAGTTCACAAACGAGTGGTGACAGCCCTCTGGAAGCTTGCAACACCAGACAGCTACCGGCCAGTCAGGAATCAATTTGGAGTGGGCAAATCTACTGTGGGGGCTGCTGTGATCCAAGTAGCCAACACAATCACTGAGCTGCTGCTATCAAGGGTAGTGACTCTGGGATATTGTCAGGTCATAGTGGATGGCTTTGCTGCAATGGGATTCCCTAACTGTGGTGGGGCAATAGATGGCATGCATATCCCTATCTTGGGACTGGACCACCTTGGCGGGGTACTTTTCAAGGGTGCCGCAAGCACTGGTGGATCACAAGGGACGTTTCACCAACATCAACGTGGGATGGCCGGGAAAGGTACATGACGCTTGCATCTTCAGGAATTCTGGTCTGTTTCAACAGCTGCAGAAAGGGACTTACTTCCCAGACCAGAAAATAACTATTGGGGATGTTGAAATGCCTATAGTTATCCTTGGGGACCGAGACTACTCCTTAATCCCATGGCTCATGAAGCCGTACACAGGCACCCTGGACAGTAGTCAGGAGCTGTTCAATTATAGGCTGAGCAAGTGCAGAATGGTGGTAGAATGTGCATTTGGACGTTTAAAAGCACGCTGGCACAGTTTACTGACTCAGTTAGACCTCAACGAAACCAATATTCCCATTGTTATTACTGCTTGCTGTGCGCTCCACAATATCTGTGAGAGTAATAGGGAAATGTTTATGGCGGGGTGGGAGGTTTTTGGCAAATATATCGGCATTTCATCTTTTGGAACGGGGTTTTGATAGCACGGCTTCATCGCCCCATACAGCGATCAGATCCAGTACCTCCCATTCAGTGCATGCTGGAGCTCTTTTGCGATTCTGGGACTGCATGGTCACCTGTGCTGATGAGCTCACCACGCTGGCCAAACAAGAAATGAAATTCAAAAGTTCCCGGGGCTTTTCCTGTGTACCTGGCTAGTGCATCTGAGTTGAAAGTGCTGTCCAGATGGGTCACAATGGAGCACTCTGGGATAGCTCCCGGAGGCCAATAGCGTTGAATTGCGTCCATGCTACCCCAAATTCGACCTGGCGATGTCGATTTCAGCGCTAATCCCCTTTTCGGGGAGGAGTACAGAAATCAATTTTAAGAGCCCTTTAAGTCGACAAAAATGGCTTCGACGTGTGGACGGGTGCAGGGTTAAATTGATCTAATGCTGCTAAATTTGACCTAAACTTGTAGTGTAGACCAGGGCTAAGAAATAGCATATATTCTTGCATATTTTAGGATGTCACCTACTGCAAATGTGTAAATGTAGCTCTTTTTCCAAAATGCATAGACTCATACAGTGTGCTGAAGATTAGAACTGAGATACTCCTATTTTTAACCTAGGATAAGCTATGTTTTTTATAAAAGCTTTTTGAAGTATATAGTTTATCATTATTTAATAAAACTCAGAGATACTTAGACTGCAAGTAGATAGCAATGTAAATTTATTTATAGGATGTATATTAAAAGGCTCTCAAGTTGAAATCATGATATGGTCTTTCAGATCAACTGAAGATGATTTGAAACCCATAGATGCAGCTAGCCATCTCAAGTATGCCATGGCATACAATTTTTAATTTCCTGAGGGACACATTTCTTGTAGAGACTGGCAGCTTTCTTTGTCTTTTATTAACACCCTATTGAGATCTCTATATCTAAGTCCACCAGTGATGATAGTGATTGTAATAGCTCAAATGTAATGGCATCTCTACTTCAGAGACTATGGACATGTTGCCAGCAAAGGGCAACATATTGACCAGTTGTGTACAAATTTCAAGCAAAAATTTACCCCCAGTTATCTTAGAGTGATATCCCAGTATTTCTCAATACTCCAAAGACAAAATATCAGAGTTTTCCCAGAGATCTCTGTGCAGTAACTTTGGATAAATGTTTATTTTTAATGGTAACTACTGTACTCATCCCTATCACAAACATTCCCATTATAGCATTCAGACTAGTACTTTAAAACATGTCAAAATATTTAGAATCTAAGAATAGCCTTATAAAATATATATATATTTACAATCTTACAAACAATTCTTGAAAACACTGGCCCAGACTCTGCAAAACACTTGCACATGAGGAACTTTATGCCTGTTAACAATCCGATTGAACTAAACGTGATTATTCCTGTATGTCAAGATACTTCTTAAAAAAATACTTTTTTAAACTTCACCTTGTAGACTAGATAATTATAGATAACCACAACTAATGATGTTCTTTCACTAGTATACTACTATAAAAAATGTACTGGATAGATTAAATAGAGTTCTAGTGAACAATGAAATCATTGTTACCATGTTCTACAAGATTTATAAAATAAATACTCTAGATCAATTACCCTTATTCTGTAAAAATGTCTGGAGGACAGTTAAATGTACCTCTTCAGATTAAGCATTTCTAAACCCAAGCCATACTTCATAATTAAAAAGTCGGTTAAGATGATGAATGTGGATACACACACACACACACACACACACACAGAGGTGAGTTCAGAGATACATTTTTCAGTGAAATCCTTCTTTGGCCCAGTTTTGCGGCACGATAACGTCACTTCTGGCGTGTCATTGGCTTAACACAAATTAGAACTCAGCATCATCATTGCTGGTCTTTTCCCACACCACCAGACCCCATTGTCTACTACATATAATAAAAGGTGTAACTAAAAGATTTATCCTGCCAATAAGATATAGTTATAGGTCCCATGAAGATTACTGACACTGAACTACCAAATATGTACTAGCCTTGAACTTGGTAGATAACATACCAGTTTTGTTTAACCACATTCAAGTTGACAATAAATCAGTATCACAGTTCCAAAAAATGAAAAAAAAAATGTAGAAGAATTTTTGTATAAAAATGTTCTTCTTTTGATTTAGCTATTCTCTGATAATGGACCATAATGGTCCAGGCCGTACTTTTTGTTGAAGTATGTAAGTATTTCACTATAATTCTCTTTACTATAAGCTTATTTGATTGTAACTGCATTACATTCTCTGATAATTTCTCTTTTTAAACATGTTTTCCCCTTCAAATAAGATCCACATAAAAATGTTTTAAGAACACCCTTACTCATTATGCATTATGCTTGCTTTCCTGATTTGCATGAGCACATGCTGAGTACTGCCTCCAAAACACCTTCATTTTGTGTATCATATTGAAGACTAATATTTGTGGAGGATGTAAAGTAGCAGAGAATAAGCTGCCGAAGTCCAGCATCACTGCATGGATTGCAAAAGATATTCCTTTTCTCAGAACTGTCACAGTGCTTGTCATCAAAAATACTTTTTGTTAAGAAGTTTGTTAAAAGAACAACCAACTTCTCAGTGTTTACGGTAGTTTAGCATTTTTTTCAATGTACCCTTTTGAACTTATTTCAGTTTTCTGTTTTTGATGATAGTCATGCTGACAACTTTTTTTGGTCCATCAAACTCTGCAGTACAATTACATGAATTTACTTTTAATAAATTACCATCTTTGCATATATCAGTCAAACCATGAAGACTAAACACTTGCAAACAAAATGCATTATTAATTTAATTGTCACAGCCTATTTAGCTAACTTCTATTAGTATTTGCTATAATAGGCAATGTATCAGGGGGCAAAATCTAATTCAAAACATACAGAATAAACTGATTATATTGTCCTAGAGAAATTAAAATATAGCAAGCTTGCAAAATTATAGTCAAGGCATTAATGTTTTAAATAGGTAAGAAAACTACGTAACTTAATTTAGAGAACAGTTATGCCCAAAGTGATGGTTGAACATGCTGATGAAGAGTTTCTTTGGTTCCTAAAGCCATTAAAAGACATCACACGCCTTCATAAAGTGAAGGGAAATGTGGAAAGAGAAAGAGTGGTGGTTGGGCATTTATTGTACTAGATTACACTGTTTAAATCTTAGTCATCACCAGTAAGGGACTGCTACCAGGAAATTATATTGCTGTTGTAGTCCTGCCACTACTACTTGATGTTGCTGTACATTAAGAGGACAAGCCAGACAAAAAAGTATTATGAAAAAGAAATAGTCAAAGACAAAATAAGGGATTTTAAAAAAGAGGAGCAAATAAGTCGCTCAAAAATCACTAGTTTATGCTGGCCGGGGGTGGGGGAGGTATGCTGCAACACAGTATGCTACCAAATGGGACACTGGGGTTAGTGTCCTGAGCTTGGTTCTTTGCTCCCAGGGCAGCAAGGGCTTGGAGTGCTGTGAAAGCAGCTTGCTAAAGTCTGTGACAGGTGAAAACACATCATGTCATCTTTGCAACCCTACACTGGCTGATGGTTCAAAAAGCCTTTGAGGAATGAGGGAAAAGATAGGGGGGGGAGGGAGAACAGGAGCATGTAGGAGGGCTCCATAAAAAAAATAACACTGTTTTAGATTAAAGCATCCATTGTTTAAAGAATTCATTTGTGATGGTGAACACTAAAAATGTGCCTCTCAGGGTCAGATAGTGTATTTGGAGATCTGTTGTATGCATATTTTATTGTACACATATTCACAAGGGTAATATAAGTTATTTCAATGCAGTATTTCTGATGATTAGGCAGTAAGTACCCCTTTGTAGAAGGATATATTTGAATAGAGTGCAAATTTTTGAATAGAATTCTGGTGACAACATAAACCACAAGAGCAAAATATTTTTCAGAATTCCACTGTGCCATGAAAAAAAGATACCAAATATAAACTAACAGTTTTAATTTATCAATTTATACTAGTTATATCTTATTTGATGTAAATGTAACTATTTTTTCTTCCATGTCTTATGCTACAGTCCAGGAAAAAATGGAAATCTGAATAATCTTGATGTAATAGTGCTATAACTAAAATTCTGCTTGAACAAATAGTAGAAAAAACTTTGCAAAAAGGTTTAAACACCAAAAGGGATAAAGCGTTAAAAATACACACTACCCATATAGACAACATACGTGCATGCCAGAGGATGATCTGTTACTTTAATACTCTATATTAAGGTCATTTGAAAAGTAACGTATGGTAAATTCATGGAGAAAAGGGCCTGATCTACTTCCATTTCTGGTGTCATTAATGGGAGCTGAAAAAGACCCAAAGGAAGTATTTTGATTGTACCATGGAATTTTTACTACCATACTGAAACCACCATTTACTTTCCCATTTCTGAAGAGGAACTCCTCTCGTTGTATCTGAAGTTTTGAATGCTTTTTTATTTAAAAACACTTCTTTGATTGTCAACAGGGTGCATAGGTAATGTTTGAAGAAGTACCATGACTCACAATCCTGCGACACTTACAAAAATAACTAATATTCTAATAAGAAAAAGAAGACTTTAGAGTTTAAAAATACAGATATGGGGGATTCAGAGTAACAGCCGTGTTAGTCTGTATTCGCAAAAAGAAAAGGAGTACTTGTGGCACCTTAGAGACTAACCAATTTATTTGAGCATGCTCAAATAAATTGGTTAGTCTCTAAGGTGCCACAAGTACTCCTTTTCTTTTTGAGATATGGGGGACTGTCCTCAGGAGAAGTAAATCAAAATGGCAGCTGCCAGGACAGTAATTAGGACTTTGATAATTCTATAATTAAAGTATGTCACGGCTATGAATTCTGTAACAAAAAAACAAAACTTAAAATATCCTGATGTTAGTCACCCTAAGCACCTCATCACAGAGTAACGTTTTCCCATGATTTTTCCAAAATTTAGATCTCTAATGTCCAGTAAAATGGAGTATGTTCTTTCATAAAGGTTTTAAAATATTAGTTAAATGGTATTGCATACCTGAAAACAATTTTTGTAAAATAAATATTTGACATTACTCATAATTCATCATAAAAAACTGAATAATTAAAATATTGTTTGCCATGATTCTTTTCTTTTTTAAATAAAAAGCCCCTAAAATATTAATTATATTTTTTTACTATGGCAAAGCCACAACTTTTCCATTTCTTGCCATGATAAAACATTTTACCTATATTTCCGGGATTCTGATCTCACTGCACTTTTACAATGATGAATACTGTACGTATGGAACATCCACACTGGTGAATACTAGAAGTTATTTAACTGGATGATTTCAGTAAATGTTATGTTTTGTTTTGGCAGTTGAGAAACTATTTAAATTTCAATTTGCCTAAAAAGTCATTAAGACTTATGTAATGGGATTAGTTATGATGCAAATGAGGAGCAAAATCTGATATTTGATGACCTAGTAAACATAGTTCTGTTTCAGTGATACAATATTTTTAAAATATGAAGCATTCTAGGTACATTTTAAAAGAGGAAAAATACATTTTTATAAACAAAACTTGTAAAAACTTACAAAAATCTTGAGTAAATGAACAAAGGTATAGAAATCAGAGAGGGGCCAAAACCTAACCCCCAATTTCTCTGCCCCATCCCCAAAATTTTGAGAAGGTTGGGGGATTTGTGTCTCCAGATCTCACACACATCTCTGTGGTTGTGACTCCAGTGAATCAACAAAACCTAAGGGGGCCTATTTTTTGGTTTGAAAATGTAAAATATTTTATAAACTTATAAGCACGAAATCCAAAAACAAAAACGGGTTGTGTGTAATTTTGGTTTGTCTTTGGGAAGGCAAGACACAACTACTGAAGTTTTGCCTATTATGACTGCCTGAGCCATACTCTAATAAAAACAAAATTAGATCTAGCTCTCATTGGAATCTATGGGAATCTTTCCATTGACTTCAGTGAGCATTCGATAAGACCTATGTCAGCAAATCATTTATGTATGTCTTAATTCCCACTGATGTCAGTGAGATTTAAGCACATTGAAAATTAAGCACTGCTTAAGTGCTTCACTGAAAAAGGACCAGCCAGCCCCAAGCCTATATTCTTTATGCACACAACTCCAGTTGGAATTTTGGGCGGGCTGGGAACGCAGGATCATGCCTATATATTACATAAATGTATGTATATAGTATATTAATAGAATCCAAATCAGAGTAGTTAATACATCTTAAAAGATTTTTGCAGTACACGTAAACACATTTGTGTAAACTAGCAAAATATTGTACTTTACCTTTCTTTTGGTGTACCAACTCCATGTTTGCCCAATAAGTGAGTATTTAAGTGTTTCTTCATCACAAAGGCCACTCTAAAAAAAGAAAAAAATATGAATTTCAATTGGCTTGTACCAAAACATTTGTAAAAATGGGTGGGGTTATTTTTTTAAACACGTACTTAAGCATATTTTATTGAAGAGGAAATCTAATCAGTTCTGTTAGATCAAGATATCATAACCTATTTTCAAATTTGAAAGTCGATATCATAACAACATAAGTTTACAGATCTACATCAAATCTGGGGTTTTCTTACACAGATATACAAAAAAACAATTATAAAAACAAATCACTTGTCAACATACACAATAATTTTGTTCCTGATTCCCTTTGCAGTTTAAAAACACTTTATGTAATATACTGAAAAATAAATTTATTTTTTACCTATATAACATTCTCTAACCTTCTATTTATTTAACCTTAAAACCTAAAATCCTTCTTTACGTGAGCAGTCCCATTGACTTCAGTAAGAATGCTGCATGATCAGGCCTTTAATCATTACTTGTGTTTGGTCAACCTTCAACATATTAATTATTTAAAGAGACACATAGGGAAAAAATAATATCATTTGTAGTGCTAGGATTTCTTTTTGTGGCTATAGGGAGATAATGTTTGTGATTACATTGTGCACAGGAATTTTGCCTAAGTGGCACCAAGACATCATCAACAACAACAATAAATGTATTACCCGACATTATGCCTTATACCAAACACAAAGCAGTTCAATTACAGTAATTTAATTCTGGTGACATACGTAATGAAAAACATAGGAGCCTACTGAGTAACGTTCTTCCGGTGATAACACCATTAACATCAATTCAAGGATATCATGTGACTGCTTCAAACAATTCAGATATCAGACTGAAACTTCAAACTAAAATGGTTCTCTAGATAAGCAAAAATTTTACTGCTGTAACTTTCAGTGTGAAAAAAGGGTTTGCAAACATTTTTGTTAATTATGTATTACAGCTGTCCTTCATAAAGTTAATTACTAATAGCTGAAAGGCAATAGAATCTATTTGCATATGTACATGAAAGGCATGACATATGCAAAAATATGATTTTAATTAGCATTCTATGATATGAAGAGCTACAAATCAAACTGGCATGTTATAAGATTTTTAACATTAAACGCTGAATTCATCTGGACATGTTTGCACTAATGGACAACGCAAGGACTGTAAAACACTGTAGCATTATGGCATATACGAGCCACAAAAGCCAAGAAAGAGTACTTTTCCTTTACAAATATGTTAATGTATCTTCTCCATGTCTGATCTACTTTGGGCACTTTCACATTATTACAGAGAATCTCGTTTTTGTGAAGCCTTCAGGGTGTAAGAATATAATTCTGTCTTTTTAAAATGATAGTGACTTCATTATTTTTATAAGACGACATTAAAAATACCAGGGACTCATTTTTTTTTCATATGGGATTAACCACAATCTTTAGAAACCTGAATAATCAATCACACTATCTTGATTATTACTATGCAAATGTCACCAGAATTACTGTACATAAGGAAAATAACTGTACTGACATAAAATTCTGTGTTCCAACTGTACAATGAATTCCAAATTTACTTCTGTTGTTTTTGGCAGAAAGCAGAGTCATTTCAACATTGCTGTAAGTTTATCTAACACATTTTAAATTAATATTATTCTTATTTTTAATTGGAAACCTTCATTGTCTCTCTTAATTTTCTAGAAGAAAAATAAAAACTAAGATACTAATGTGTGAGAGCTACACAATAATCAAAGTTGGGGGGAGCACAGCTTGTTATTTACATGGCAAAGTGTCATTATAGTATACTGAATGTAAAAATCTCAATCTCTTATGCAATATTTCCTAGGAAACTTTTTCATCAGAATCTGGGCACTTGAGGGTTCCAAATGAAAAACAAAAATGTACTACTTTTCCCATTTTTGTAATGGAAATAGAGAAAAAGCTGCATGTGAAAATCAAACAGGCAAGGAAGAAGGGGGAAAAGGCCTTATGCAGTATAATAACTGATCACAGCTGAATATCTGCAATGCTCCAGGTGTGAGTAACCATTTTGCTGCTTTTCCATAGCACAAACAAAATGGTAAAACAAAGATGAAAACTGCCACTGTAAATGTTTCAGGAGCCGCCATCAGGTTCCCCTTCAAATGTAATGCTAAAGGGCCTGATACTGAAAAGCTCAGTGCTTCCTGAGACATGTTGAGTGCTTCAGGGGGAGCTAAGGGCATTCACCATACCTCAGATAGTGTTCAACAGTTTGCAGGATCAGGCCTTAAATGATAATGTTGCCATTTTTAAAAGAAATTAAATAGATGAACAATAATTATTATACAATATAATAAATACAGAGAGCACTTACTTAAGGCAAAACATTATTTTTTTCTAGAACTCAGCCTCTACGTCAAGATGATGACTCTGGGCTTCGGAAGTACAACAGCTACAGATTTTTGGGAAGACCCTAGGCCAAGTCCACTGTTATGGGAGGCAATGTCACCCAGGCTCCTGCAATGTTGCCAACTCTTGCAATGTTATTAATAGTCGTGATATTTGGTATTTTTTTCAGAGTCCCAGCTTCTGGAACCAGGTGATGACCTGAAAAACCTTAGCTTTCACTTAAAAAAAAAAAAAAGTGAATTTCTAGCCCTCATGGTTGAAGAGAGATGCTTGAAAATGTGAAACAGTCTCAAAAACCAGAAGTCCAGTAAGAATGCAGATTTACTGCTCTTTAAAATCTCATGATTTGGGGGGGCCTGACCCATGATTTTTGAATGCTTTGGTTTGGCAATACTGCTAATAGTACCTGGGCCTACCAGTCAGCTGCTTGAGCAGAACCAACTCCTTTAAAGAGTAGCTGCAGGGACCACTGGACTCAAGAATAGGAAGCTCACCAGTCCGAGAGTGAGCATGATTTGATGGACTAAGCAAGAAATTAAGAGTAAGGGACTAATCACAGTGCTCTCAAAAACACTTTCTGTGGCATTTGTCTAGTCACGTGGAATTGGTAGCAAAACATTCCACAGATCTATGCCCCTCCCCCCCAGCCTTGCAAAAGATTAAGGCTGCCCCTAACATGAATAAAGTTCATTAGAAGGAATGAATTTAAGATGGAATGCAACCTAGTGTGGCGGCTTTCACATATGATCTCACAGGGGCTATGCACCATTAGAGTGATAGCACTATGGACCAGGCATAAATAATTTCCATTGCAAGTTAACACAAATATTATATATTTTTTAAAAACCCTCTTTAATAAAAGACTTGTGTGACACCGAGGGAGTGAAGTGAATTAAAGATTGACATAGATCATTTATACATGAAAGCTTAGATAGTTACAACTAATGCATAAATAGAAAGTATTAAAGTGTCAGGAAAGGAGTCGTGATCTATTATTCTACTTAAGGTATAAGTTAAATTTTAAAAAGTTATATCAATGACATAATTTGATTTATTAAGTATTATATATGTTGTAAAAAAGTTAGGAAATGTACTGCCACTTTACTTATCTTTTTATGATCAATGAAATATTGCTTTTGTTTTGATAAGACCAGAAGTGGATGGGATTTTTATACAATAGTTAGACAACAGAGTTGCCACCTTTCTAACTGCTGGTAGCCGGATCCCGAGGCCCCACCCCTGCTCCACCTCTTCCCTCAATGCCCAACCCCCTTTGCTGCCTCTTCCCAGACCCCGCTCCTTTTTCTGCCTCTTCCCACAAGGCACCCACATGCTCCACCTCTTGCCCCCAAGTTCCCTCCCCCACTGTTCGCAGCCTGACAAAGAGCCTGCATGCAGGTAGGAGGCGGCCTTGGCTGAGCAGGGGCTGGCACAGGTTAATGACCTGATGCCTCCCCTTGCCCCACAGTAAACTGACTTTTGGTGTCCGGTCAGTACATCATGACCGGACTTTCTGGTCAAAAACTGGGCACCTGACAACCCTAAATGGCACAGAAGCCAAAAACTGGACTCTCCAGGTAAAAACCCAGCTGGGTGGCAATCCTACTAGCCAAGCTAATTTCACGTTTAATAATGTTACAAAAATAAGATACTACAGATTAACGTGTGGAAGTTAAAAACTACCAGGGTGCGGGGGAGGACTTTATGTAATAAATAAATAAATAAATAAATAAATAAATAGAGTTCTCTTGCATGAGAGCATGGAGCTGTGACATAAGAGTCTGTTAAGAAGGTATCCTCTGGCACCTGGCCGTCTCCACACCTGGATGTGCAGACCAGTTAGATGGTCTCGTGTTGGGTGGAAGGGGCCAGGGCCTGACCCCAATAGCAGCAGTTCCAAAGCTTTCATAGTGGTTTCATACTAGCTGCTGTGATAACTACTAAATGCAAATCAAATACTCAAGTTTTACAAGGAAGATCATAACCCACAAGTATCTGACTCTGTTTAAATAAAATGTGTTTCTATAAATAGAAATTTGTTAGTCTCTAAAGTGCCACAAGTACTCCTGTTCTTTTTTGCGGATACAGACTAACATGGCTGCTACTCTGAAACCCTCAAATTAGCTGCTGTGTACACCAGAACAGGGTTTTGCACATATATCACTGCACATTCAAATTTTACAGATCTAATTTTGGTGAATCTTAATTCACTAAACTATGCAGAACATTGCTGCCAAAGGTCACAAATATTGCCTCTATGGCAGGATAGCCTACTCAACAGGTCAATTTAAGACAACACAGTACAGAAATTTGTAAAACTGATTAGGAGCCAAAGGTTTTATACAAATAAGCTGTCTTTTTCCATGCAGCACAAGTCTAAAATCCTGGGAATTTCATGGCTGTTTGCTGACTTTGAAGGGACCAGGCTGGATTGCCAACAACTCTCTTACAGGACTGTACACATGGGACTCAATTTAAAAGTGAACTATCTGACAGGGTTGAGTTTGTTGTGGAAGATATCCACTGATCTGAAAGGCTGCAGGCCTCCCGGGACAGAATGTCAGGTTCTAGATCCTTAGATGGAAAAGTAGGGCTTTTCTGCTGACTCATCTAGCAGCTGGGTGTTTATAACAGGACAGTCTAGCCCTTATGGGTATCTCTACATTGCATTCGGGACCAAGCCTCCCAGCCTAGGTCCACAGACTTATGCCAGCAGGGCTTGCACTAGCATGCTATAAGTAGCTGTGTAAACTTTGCTTTGACATTTAGTTGGGCCTGGAGCTCAGGCTCTCAAGCCTTGGGGCAGGGGGAGAGGCAGGAGACCCAAATATCTTGAGAGATCAAACCCGCACGATCACCTACCCCCAATGCCCCTTAAAAAAACCAGTATGGAAGCTGTCAATGGTGTGCCTTATTTAGCCAGAGAGGATACTATTAATTAACAAACATACACATTTCTCCCTCCCACGCCCTCCTCACCTCCCAGCAGCACTCCCACTCTTGGGGCTGACTCTGGCACAGAGACCAGAAAATTGATCCCGGTCTTGTGAATGGGAGTACAGGCCCTTACAACTCTACAATAGAGCTATTCCTTCAAAGGAGACTTATTATTATTCTTGAATTAAGTCCAAAAAAGCAGAATTTTAGGAAACAGATTTTGTATGGAAACATAATAATCAGCTGAGCAAACTACAACCTTATCTTCTAGAAATCTCCCCTCCTATTTTTTCTGTTTTCTTTGTAAAGGTTCCTTGAATGAAGCTGGGTTCACATGGGGAACAAGTTGAAAAGGAAAATTCTTGGAATATGGCAACATTGGAGGAATATGTCTCTGTACATCGCATGTCCTGGGTATACCTATGTCACTGATCCTGACCCCGTTTGAACATAATTATGGACACGGGATTGTCAATGTGCTGTTCAATGAGCTACATCAATCTACAGAATAATTTACTGTCTGTACCAGACAGATCATTATGGATGAGTTGCACACTATCAATCAGCTCTGTTGTTCCTGCATATTCCTGTGTCTCTCATCATGTTTCAATTGCTGTCCTTCTATCACCAATCTGTGTTGCTCAAGATGTAAAAGAATTATTAGTTGCATGGCCATAAAGTGGTGGTGATAGGCAGGATTGTCTCCTTCCACCTCTTCTGGTATAAGAGTCTTAGGCAGAGAAAAGGAGAGTGGAAAACAAACATATCTCAACTGTTGTGCAACAGCTGGTCTGTGAGTAAGAATTCCCTGACTGGTTTGCCCATTCAGCAACTGGTGATACAGAATCCAAATCCGAATAGTTATACCACTATGAAAGAAGAGAGCTACACGGAATGAGCGGGAGCTTCTATAGTTGGATACAAGGTAAAGATGGCTAACTAACTGGGACAGTGCTCCATTGTTCCTGGTACATAGAGACCAGTACTGAGGAAGCTGTACCTCCTAAAAGGAGGTAGAAAGCTGCTTGAATAGCAGAACACACGTCCCTTTTGAAATTGGGCTTAGCATCTAAGCCCCTTAGACACTTTGGAAAATGATATGACGTGTCCCACAGTATCTAGAAGAGGTTGTACAATAAAACACTATTGGAGACTAGTATGCAAATGCAGATTTTGATCAATAACAAAGCAAAATGTCATGCATATGAAACATACTTTGGGCCTTGTAAAAAACAACCACAGTAAACTTTGGGATGCACATATGGCATCATGATAAGCACCATCAGACGGTTGTGTCTGCTATTTCAGGACACAACAGAGTACAATCTATTGTTGAAACCAAGGCAAACATTTGCCAGTTTAATGAGATTTACAATAGAATTTACTTTAAAATAAAAAAGTGGATCTTTCTTTGCTGTAGCATTTCTAAAATGAATGAAACGGAGTTTCAAGATTTTATTTTTTCCTTAGAATTTCACTGGAATTAGGAGAACTCTAATATTATTCACAGGAAAATATTATCTAATGAACAGGTTAACTAAAAATTAATGACCAGTGAAACAGGTCAGACAAAAAACAAACACAATGCAATCAATTTTAGGGAACATGTGCCTTTTAATTTTCCCCAAACACCTATGTTTGGCAATGAAACTGAAGGTGTTCATGCATCATTACTAAAAACAACAATCCACTTGAAGAAAATGTTGAACTCAGTGGGCATTTCTTGCAATACAAAATAAAAATGTAATTCATTATTTTATCTTATTTTTGTTCTTAAAGTTGAAAATTTCAGCAGAGGTGACTTGACATGTAGAACATCTAAAGACCAACAACATCATCCATGGTTCTATTATGAATAGAATACATATAAAAAGTTGGGCTATGCCTGTAAGTTCAATTTTAATAAGCAGGAGCCTATTTACAGCACATTACTCACCTGCTTATTTTAGTTTAAAAAAAATAAACATCTCCCCACTTACCTTGCTTGCTTAGTGAGCATATTTAAAAGAGCTGAACAGTGGCAAAAATTTTGAAGTCAAAAGGTGTTCAGTCTGTCAAGAAGCCACTTTGCAAACATATGACAAAATTAGCACCATTACAAGATATGTTTGTTTCTATATTCAGAGGATTTAATGAATGTTAAGTGATAACGGTAGGCAGCACAGCTATGTAATTACACTTCAAAACACACCTTACCAAATTACTTCTAAGCTAAAAGAATCACATGTTCTATTATTTTTCCCTGGCTGTCAAATATCTGTATACTGTCACCTCTAACAGGTGTTTGGTAATCTAACAGCTGCACAAAGAACTAAAAAAGCAATGCATTTTGTATCAGTGCTATCACGCTCCCAGTCTACCACAACACAGAACCTGTTTTCATAAATTGTGAAATGCAACCTTAGGCTCAGTTTCACAGAGTGCCTTGTATCAAGAACAGATTATCATCAACGTACAAAAAACTGACAATACCTGAGAACATGATGTTTGTTTGTCATGCTCACTAAGGGTCTCTCAGTGCTCTCAAAATAAACCAAGATTTTCAGGTGTTTGCAACATGAACAAAGAGTTGGCCTACAGATTTCACAGCCCAGAAGATTCCCTGTCTCCCAACACACTCCCTCCCTCCCCCAACATTTCCAAGCCCATACAACTGTGATCTTGTTCCCCCTGTTGACAGCAACAAAGGGGGAAATGTAGTTGGCAACAAAAGACATCAGCCGAGGCATTGTGACCCAAAGCTTTACCGTGAACCTTTATTAGAGGTTTATTTTCATTCACTTCCATCCTCTACATTCCCATCTCTATACTACAGTATGACCTACTACCTAAAAGGGATGTGTTAGAATGATTGTTATTCACCTACCGCTCTTCTTCACCCACTGAGACAGAATGGCATTACTAGTGAGACGGGTGAGAGGACAAAATTAGTCATACATTTTGGGTGAAATCCTGGCCCCTTTGAGGTCAGTGGTGAAACTTGCCAAGGGTCAGGACTTCACCCAAAACGCATACTGATGTCGTCGTCTCACTTGTCTCACTAGTAATGCTCTGAGTCTCAGTCTCTATCTTCAGAAATGAGCACTCTTTCCCCAAACCAGAATTCAATAGCTAAACAGACGGTGCCTTTAATCTGGCAGTTTCATATTGGGACGCTTGCTCTCCTTCCAATCACATGAAAAATATTTTTTTCTGCTAATACAGAACATTAGCCCAAGGCACTAGGTCATGAGAATCCCAGAATTTCCTGTTCCTCACAAACTGTAAAAAATTGATGAAGGAGAAAAATCAGCAGAGAGGCTTTATGCCACTTCACATAGTGCTTTTCAACTGGGTTTCATACTGTGTCACACTTTGCTCTTCATCAGAATCATCCTTCCAAACCCATCTTTAACAGGCGCTCACATCCACAACCATCTCTATAGTTTCCGTGCCATCCCAGTGCCTGGGTAAGAGGTTCCTTTGTGAGAAACAGCTGGCTTAAGATCCAGATAGACAAGTGTAGGTGAAGATGTCTATCAAAGAATTAACAGGAAGGGTAATTACAGTAAAAGCTTTATCATCTGGCACACTGGGAGAATGGGGGGTGCCAGTAAGTCAAAAATTCTGGTTAACTAAGAGGGAGGGAGTTTGGATGCGGGAGGGGGCTCGGGGCAGGGAAGGGTTTTTGGGGTGCTGGATCCAGGCAGCACTCACCTCGGAAGGCTCCCCGGAAGCAGGAACATGGGCAACCAGGTACTTGACCAGTGGACTGATCTTTCTTAATCAGTGGTGCCATTTCCATTCCCATATATTACCAGATACAGTGTGCCCAGTTTAAGTTTTTATCATACACTTAAAGAGTATGGTTTTGTCTTCAGCAAGTTAAAATAGAGCAAATTAAATTTTAACATGTAGAAATGGGAGTGGGAGGGAGGCACTGAAGAAAACAGCCTGTTATATCTTCGCTGCTGACAACAGGTGCAATCACTGCCGCTGCCCCTTCTTCTGCTTCTAATAATTTCTCTTTCCCACTCCAATGCAGTTTCCTGTCCTTCAGCTTTCTCTGAGCTAAGTTATATAGACATTGTCCTTTTAAAAGAAATATTTTTCTCCTCCTGCACTGCAATGCTGACATTTCTAGGGAATTCCAAGATTTTGATCAAATAATTACAATAATTTACATTTTATTCAGTGCATTGCGTTTTAAGTATACAAAAGTGTTTTACAAACAATTCAAAAAGAGCACCACTGAAATGCACTTATTTCAGGCGTGTAGAGCACCACTATCACTATAATGGGTGAAATGGGAATTCTGGTCTAAGAAGCCAAGAAGTAAACCCAAACTGTCATGAAAGTTCCATGAGATGCTAAGGGTTAAATTTTTTAAAGGCAGACTAATTGTGTTTGAACACACACCTAGTGAAAATTCACTTACTATTGAGATATTTGTAAATTGTTCATTTACATTCACTTGTATTCACAATACCTGATAGGCATTCACAATCAAGGTAGTGTAGCATGCAAATGTAAGCATGTTATTGTTTGCTCAATTTTGTATATGCAGGTGAACCCCTTTTTAGATAATGTGGCCCTTACTGTGGTGAGCAAAAATACCTCCATTTTATGGTCGCATGTGAAAGATGCATACATAGTAAATTGTATGGAACATCATGTATCCACTGAAATCAAAGAAAAATGAAGGACCAAGTTGTCCCTGTGCCCTGGTCTACACTAGGAGTTGAGGTCGAATTTAGCAGCGTTAAATCTATTTAACCCAGCACCCGTCCACACGACGAAGCCCTTTTTTTTTTTTTTTTACTTAAAGGGCTCTTAAAATCGATTTCCTTACTCCACCTCCGACAAGGGGATTAGCGCTGAAATCAGCCTTGCTGGGCCGAATTTGGGGTACTGTGGACACAATTAGACAGTATTGGCCTCCGGGAGCTATCCCAGAGTGCTCCATTGTGACCGCTCTGGACAGCACTCTCAACTCAGATGCCCGCGAACTTTTGAATTTCAATTTCCTGTTTGGCCAGCGTGGCAAGCTGCAGGTGAGTGCAGAGATCATCAGCAGAGGTGACCATGATGGAGTCCCAGAATCGCAAAAGAGCTCCAGCATGGACCAAACGGGAGGTAAGGGATATAATTGCTGTATGGGGAGAGGAATCCGTGCTATCAGAACTCCGTTCCAGTTTTCGAAATGCCAAAACATTTGTCATAATCTCCCAGGGCATGAAGGACAGAGGACATAACAGGGACCCGAAGCAGTGCCACGTGAAACTTAAGGACCTGAGGCAAGCCTACCAGAAAACCAGAGGGGCAAACGGCCGCTCCAGGTCAGAGCCCCAAACAGGCTGCTTCTATGATGAGCTGCATGCCATTTTAGGGGGTTCAGCCACCACTACCCCAGCCATGTTGTTTAACTCCTTCAATGGAGATGGAGGCAACACAGAAGCAGGTTTTCGGGATGAGGAAGATGATGATGATGAGGTTGTAGATAGCTCACAGCAAGCAAGCGGAGAAACCGGTTTTCCTGACAGCCAGGAACTGTTTCTCACCCTGGACCTGGAGCCAATACCCCCCGAACCCACCCAAGGCTGCCTCCCGGACCCGCCAGGCGGAGAAGGGACCGCTGGTGAATGTACCTTTTAAAATACTATACATGGTTTAAAAGCAAGCATGTTTAATGATTAATTTGCCCTGACATTTGCGGCTCTCCTGGATGTACTCCCAAAGCCTTTGCAAAAGGTTTCAGGGGAGGGCAGCATTATTCCGTCCACCATGGTAGGACACTTTACCACACCAGGCCAGTAGCACATAGTCGGGAATCATTGCAGAACAAAACATTGCAGTGTATGTTTGCTGCCATTCAAACAACATCCGTTCTTTATCTCTCTATGTTATCCTCAGGAGAGGGATATCATTCATGGTCACCTGGTTGAAATAGGGTGCTTTTCTTAAGGGGACATTCAGAGGTGCCTGTTCCTGCTGGGCTGTTTGCCTGTGGCTGAACAGAAATGTTCCCCGCTGTTAGCCACATGGTGCGGGGAGGCAAAATGCGACCTTGGAACGAAAGCACATGTGCTGTGTATGTAATGTTAACAGCAAGATTTCCCATGAAAGAGTGTACCCATTGTTCTATAAAATGTGTCTTTTTAAATACCACTGTCCCTTTTTTTTTCTCCACCCACTGCATGTGTTTCAAGGATCACAGGATCTTCTCCTTCCCAGAGGCTAGCAAAGATTAGAAGGCGAAAAAAACGCACTCGTGATGAAATGTTCTCTGAGCTCATGCTGTCCTCCCACACTGACAGAGCACAGATGAATATGTGGAGGCAGACGTCAGAGTGCAGGAAAGCACAAAATGATCGGGAGGAGAGGTGGCGGGCTGAAGAAAGTAAGTGGTGGGCTGAAGAGAGGGCTGAAGCTGAAAGGTGGGGGCAGCATGATGGGAGGAGGCAGGATTCAATGCTGAGGCTGCTAGAGGATCAAACTAATGCACTCCTGCGTATGGTTGAGCTGCAGGAAAGGCAGTTGGAGCACAGACCGCCGCTACAGCCCCTGTGTAACCAACCGTCCTCCTCCCCAAATTCCATAGCCTCCTCACCCAGACGCCCAAGAATGCGGTGGGGGGGCCTCCGGCCACCCACCACTCCATCCCAGAGGATTGCCCAAGCAACAGAAGGCTGTCATTCAATAAGTTTTAAAGTTTTAAACTTTTAAAGTGCTGTGTGGCCTTGTCCTTCCCTCCTCCACCACCCCTCCTGGTGCTTCTCTCCTCCACCACCCCTCCTGGGCTACCTTGGTAGTTATCCCCCTATTTGTGTGATGAATTAATAAAGAATGCATGAATGTGAAGCAACAATGACTTTATTGCCTCTGCAAGCGGTGATCGAAGGGAGGAGGGGAGGGTGGTTAGCTTACAGGGAAGTAGAGTGAACCAAGGGGCGGGGGGTTTCATCAAGGAGAAACAAACAGAACTTTCTCACCGTAGCCTGGCCAGTCATGAAACTGGTTTTCAAAGCTTCTCTGATGCACACCGCGCCCTCCTGTACTCATCTAACCGCCCTGGTGTCTGGCTGCACGTAATCAGTGGCCAGGCGATTTGTCTCAACCTCCCACCCTGCCATAAATGTCTCCCCCTTACTCTCACAGAGATTGTGGAGCGCATAGCAAGCGGTAATAACAGTGGGAATATTGGTTTCGCTGAAGTCTAACCGAGTCAGTAAACTGCACCAGCGTGCTTTTAAACGTCCAAACGCACATTCTACCACCATTCTGCACTTACTCAGCCTGTAGTTGAACAGCTCCTGACTACTGTCCAGGATGCCTGTGTACAGCTTCATGAGCCATGGCATTAAGGGGTAGGCTGGGTCCCCAAGGATAACTATGGGCATTTCAACATCCTCAACAGTTATTTTCTGGTCTAGGAATAAAGTCCCTTCCTGCAGCTTTTGAAACAGACCAGAATTCCTGAAGATGCGAGCGTCATGTACCTTTCCCGGCCATCCCACGTTGATGTTCGTGAAACGTCCCATGTGTTCCACCAGTGCTTGCAGCACTATTGAAAAGTACCCCTTGCAGTTTATGTACTCACTGGCTTGGTGCTCCGGTGCCAAGATAGGGATATGGGTTCCGTCTATGGCCCCACCACAGTTAGGGAATCCCACTGCAGCAAAGCCATACACTATGACCTGCATATTTTCCAGGGTCACTACCCTTGATATCAGCAGATCTTTGATTGCGTGGGCTACTTGCATCACAGCAGCCCCCACAGTAGATTTGCCCACTCCAAATTGATTCCCAACTGACCGGTAGTTGTCTGGCGTTGCAAGCTTTCACAGGGCAATTGCCACTCGCTTCTCAACTGTGAGGGCTGCTCTCATCTTGGTATTCATGCACTTCAGAGCAGGGGAAAGCAAGTCACAAAGTTCCATGAAAGTGCCCTTACGCATGCGAAAGTTTCGCAGCCACTGGGAATTGTCCCAGACCTGCAACACTATGCGGTCCCACCACTCTGTGCTTGTTTCCCAGGCCCAGAATTGGCATTCCATGGCATGAACCTGCCCCATTAGCACCATGATGCCTCCATTGCCAGGGCCCATGCTTTGAGAGAAGTCTGTGTCCATGTCCTCATCATTCTCGTCACCGCGCTGACATCGCCTACTCGCCCGGTTTCGCTTTGCCAGGTTCTGGTGCTGCATATACTGCTGGATAATGCACGTGGTGTTTAATGTGCTCCTAATTGCCCAAGTCATCTGAGCGGGCTCCATGCTTGCTGTGGTATGGCGTCTGCACAGAAAAAAGGCATGGAATGACTGTCTGCCGTTGCTCTGATGGAGGGAGGGGCGACTGACAACATGGCTTACAGGGTTGGCTTACAGCGAATTAAAATCAACAAAGGGGGTGGCTTTACATCAAGGAGAAACAAAAACAACTGTCACACAGAATGGCCCCCTCAAGGATTGAACTCAAAACCCTGGGTTTAGTAGGCCAATGCTCAACCCACTAAGCTATCCCTCCCTCTGGTATTTCAGGCAGGACTTCACGGAGGGAGGGAGGGACGGGGGAGCAAATGAATACAACACAAATCTGGTCTATTTCTTGTTTTGATCCACTCCATCTATCTTTTACATCTTTGGCTGGCAGCAGACGGTGCAGAAGGACCTTAAGCCATCCACATCTCCTGCTTGCTCACCGTAAGATGGTACAATAGTACTGCCTGCAGAACTAAAGAGAATGACCTGGTCGAGTCACTCCTAATTTAGTCCCTCCACCCATATCTGCCCAGGTGCTCCTGACCGACCATACCGAGGTGGCCAGGGGCACCTCTGACATGCTGAGCATGGTTTTCAGGCCTATTGTACCGTCTGCTGCCACAAGGCAATGGGTTGCTGCTGCTGTGTAGCAATGCAGTACCGCGTCTGCCAGCACCCTGGAGACATACGGTGACAGTGAGCTGAGCGGGCTCCATGCTTGCCATGGTATGGCGTCTGCACAGGTAACTCAGGAAAAAAAGGCGTGAAACGATTGTCTGCCGTTGCTTTCACGGAGGGAGGGAGGGAGAGAGAGCCTGATGACATGTACCCAGAACCACCCGCGACAATGTTTCTTGCCCCATCAGGCACTGGGATCTCAACCCAGAATTCCAATAGGCAGCGGAGACTGCGGGAACTCTGGGATAGCTACCCACAGTGCAACACTCCAGAAGTTGACACTAGCCTCGGTACTGTGGAAGCACTCCGCCGAGTTAATGCACTTAATGCACTTAGAGCATTTTGTGTGGGGACACACACAATCGACTATATAAAAACGATTTCTAAAAAACTAACTTCTATAAATTCGACCTAATTTCATAGTGTAGACATACCCTGTGAGAATCTGAACTCACAGTTCCATATAGTTATCAATGTAGATAGGTCTCAGGTTTGAAATACTTTAAGTCACTCCCTCCAAGAATTATAACAATAATCCACAATAACTTCCTCCTTCAATGTAGAGAACAAAACTAAAATAAAATAAAAAAATCAGAATTTTCACAATTAGCTTCATTCCTGAGATTAGCAAAGGCACCAACAACCATGACTAATTGGATAAAATGTCTACATTTTTATGTACTGCTGATACTAAGGACTCAGAGGTAGAAAGTAGTTTGTTAACCATGTGATTTTATAGCGTGGACTAGAAGTTGATTCTGTAAGCAGCAATAACAGATACAGAATGCATGGAGGAGGGGAGTTGATTTTATAACAGTTACAAAGAAAAGAGTCCAAAATACTAAGCAGGAAACAAATGGCTGGGTGAAAATGCTATATTATAAAATTATTATAAAAACCTTCAAATTGCTCTTCATGGGGGAAAAAAGAGCCCAGTTTGCCAGTTAACCTGACAGTGCACAGTTCTGTGATAATAAGATCAAAGGAACCTGTAAACCCAAGGCTCTAATTTTCTTATGGCGAGTGTGTAATATTTTGCAAAGTAAAATTGACTGAGATGGAAGCTATTTTGCATGGTACAGTGGCGATGGCTAACAAATGAGAGTTTTGTGGGCTGAATGTTCGTCCCCTGCCTCATCTGCCACCCCTAATGACAGCAGCCACCTGCTGTTTTATTGTCACAGCTGGAGCCAGTTCACACTCCTTGGTGCTGAGCTCTGCCCATGAGCGCCAAGCTCTCGCCTCGCCTCATTACTTTGATGAACTTTTTATGGTCAGCACCCATGAAGACCTCATCTAGGACTATGCAACCTAGACCGGCTTCAGGGAGTGCTTCCAGCTAGCAGGAGGTGATAATACAGAGTGACACTAAGGCTGCTACTGTCTGTCACTTTGTCAAGAAGTCACTGTACTATACTTTTGACTCTACAGGGCCCTCAACAGGTAACATGCCATGAAATTCTCACATATAATAATGTTCTCTTTCTTTCTCTTTCACTGCAATATAAAGCTCATATCACACTGGCAAAATGAAATGTTTTTTAATGGTAGATGTTACTATAAAAATCTAATGTTCTGTTTATGACTGCAACTATGGAATTACAAATTTCTACACTCTCTAGATACAAATCCCCTGCCTTACTAGAAAATATCCTGCTATTACTAAAAAATACCAACCAAACAAAAAACCCCAAACAAAGAAACACCACCACCAGCAACATAAAAGCAACGTTTTAAACCTCATTAACAAACATATTTAAGACTAACATTTACAACTTTTATTTTACGGGTGTGGGGGTTGTTTGTTTATTTTATTAACCTAAACAGTGGTAAGCATAAAAGAAAAAAAAAATCACAAATTAGTTAAATTCAAGTTACTGTCCACATGAATCCACAACGGAAATAAATTAAAAACACTAAAAAAAAGAATACTTATTAAACAGGAATGTATTAAAACCATGATAACCAAGACAAATTTTTATTTACTTCTTTTTACTCAAACATACATATGAAAGTCCGTGTCCGTCTCTTTCCTGCTATTTTAAAACAAATAAATTCATTCGTATTTTTAAAAATCTTACCCTAACAAAAAAACAAACAACAAATCTTGAGATACCATATTCATAATTAATATTTTCAATCTCTATCAGGAACTTTCTTATTTTGAGATATTTATAACAAAGTGTTTTATACTTGATTACTGGAGTTTAACCCAAGGTTTCCTTTCACCGGGAAAATAATTTTGTTGGTGTTAACACAGCTTTACATTTGTTCATATTTACATGTATCATTAAGATTAATATATGTGCTATTAATAATAATTTCATTAGCATTCTGATATCATCAAATAACATTTTGAGTTCTGAGTGCCTGTAGGCTGTTATAAGCCTTAAAAACAGAACATTTTCACTATTCATTGTGTAGCAATCCAGCTGATCAGTTTTGACAAATTCATGCAATGTTATAAGCCATTAAACTTGATTAAGTTTCATTTAGAAATTCCACCAAAAAATGCAACTTTTTTTGTATAAACTACTTATTATACCCATTTCTTCCCCACCCACCTGAACCCAAGCAGAAACAGTGTGCTCCCTTTTGTTGAACTCAATTTTCAAATTTCCCATGATTGCAGTGTTCAAAATATTGGTATTGAGGGTAATGATCCAGAAAGGGCTAAGCACCTCTAAGGTGGTATGGATTGCCCTCAACACCCATGAAAGACAAACAGAGTTGCGAACACCGAGCATCTTGCAGAATCAGGCCCTAACTTAAGGGGCAAGAGAGTAGGAACCTTAAAAATGTTGCTGAGCATGGACATTATTTTACAGCTGTACAAAACAAAATAACTTTACTTTGATTACAGAAACAAATTTCTGGAAATGTCCTTACATGCACTCTTCTTTACAAGCATTAATTTAATATGGTCTAAAATATAGTTTAAGAGATAGAAAAACTATCTCAGCAAAGGGCTCAATCCTGAGAGATGCTGAGCACCTTCTACAGGTTGCTGAGCTCCCTTCAATAGAAATTGAGGGCACATAGCACCCTGCAGGATAGGGCTACAAAATTTTTTTTTTTTTTTTTATTTCACAAACAAGTGAAGGACAACTAGATGAGTTAGTTATTTTGAAGCTTCATATCCACTCTTTTTTTAAATAAGCCCAGGTGACTTTTTTAAAATGAGGATAAAAATGCAGCAAGATTAGAAGCCCTATTAACTTGAACACTAAAATTACCCTGTGTATATGCTTATCTTAATTACGTTTAGATGAAAACCATTTGCATGTAAGGTGACCTTCAGACAATTTTTGTTTCTTTCATATGATTCTGACTGCCTCTTTTGTTGGCTACCTACTTGGTCTGTTAATATTAATTATGTTTTGTATCCACAAACTACTGTAAAAAAGACGATCCTGCTCCCACTGACTTCAAATGGTTTGTTTTTTTTTGCCACTTGTCAAGGATTGGCCCTAAACAATACACAGTTTAGTAGAATCTCTTCTTGTAAACACAACACACAAACGCAATCCATTACATAACACTTTATTCCCAATATCAATGTTCTATTTTGCATTTTCCCCCTAATAGGAAAGGAATTTAAACAAAATAGATTCAACATTCTAGTAAAAAAAAAAAGGATTTTGTCATCACTATTTCACAAATACAATTTCCCTGTGCACTCAGATGAATATCTTCTTTATAATCTGCTCATCTAAAAGAGCCTCCAAAATACACATTTGCATCTTGGCATCTGCACTGGGTATGTAACCAAGAGAAAATTGGTAATATAGGCAAAAGGAATTCCCTTCTTTTGACTGTAAGGAGTAAAGTAACTGTCAAAAGCTTAATATGGATGGTCCACTTTGTACTTTATTTATCAGCAAAGATACAGCTAGATCAGTGTGCAGTGGACATTATGACGCTGTTTCCATAGTGTAATATAGGTGAATTGCTTCGGCATAATGATCAATGGCATCAGCATACTGATCTCATTCTACTGCTGACAGTTTATTTAAAAAGAAAAAACTGAGCAAAAACTTTGCTCATGGATAATAAAAGCAAAGGGAGTAATACAGGTTTGGGGACACCTCACAGTTAATCTTTTGCTATGTTAAACATTATTTTCTCTCTCTTACCAGTTTCTAATCCATAGCAGAACTTTACCTCTTCATCTAAAACTGTTTGGTTTCTTTACCAGCATCCTGAAAGGGACTTTGTCAAAGTTGGGACTTTGTCCAAACAAGTTATGTTCACTGATTCTCCTAAGTCCATTATTTTGTTTATAACAGTTACATATTTATAATAGAGACATTTTCTTTGCGGAAGTCACGCTGGCTTTGCCTATTATATCATGAACATCTATGTGTTTTATAGTTCTATTTTTAAATTATAAATTTCAATTTACCTGGTATTTAACTTAGGCTCACCGGTCTGTAATTCCCAGTATTCCACTACCATCCCCTGTGTGCTTTTATTTACTTTTTTTAAGTAAAGTTCACTCTCCATACCCTTTCAATCCTAAATTTTCCCCATTGTGACTACAAAGAGTAGTGCCAGTTGTGGTGATCGTTTTGTACTACTTATCGGGATAAGGACAACAAACTGTTTACAGATGATAATAACTTTTGGTCAGAATCAAGTTGAGCTGGGTTTGAACAGGCAGCCTAAAGGTGACAGGATCTGTATGCAATGACTAATCCCCTGAGACATCCAGTCTCCTGAACTATAACTTCCTTAAAGCTGGTTCCTTAACCTATCCTCTTCTAGTCATGCTACTATACGCTTAAGATGATAAGAAAAGGGGAGCATCCTAAATTTTCCATTTAAATCCCCAGGAAATGGAACAGTCATGGCAGAAAGTCACTGATCATGAGCTGATCTACAGCACAGGAGCTTCCAAAGGCAATCCTACAAAAACAGAAACAGGTGTGTAACTAGTCAGACCTATGTCAATACCCTACCCTGCCTGTTGTTCTTCATAGAAGGAGAACAGAGAGCACTTTTAACATATATGGAAAGTGGATTTCTCGTTGTACTGGCCAGGAATGTGTGTGGAATAAAAAAGAACTGGACCGGTATGCCTACGGTTGAAGAAAAACATGTCCATGCTTAATATATTGGAGAAATTGTTCAAGAATAATCCATCCTTTAAAAAACATGTTATCTTTGTAATGCTGCCAAGGTCAGTGTCAGTTTGAGCAATTAGCCACTTAAGTGTGAATCAGATCTGCCAAAGAGCTATTTTCTTTTTGCATAAGTATATTTGTGTGTCTGTGTGTTGGTGTTCATGCATCAGTGGAATTCAGTTGTTCATGCCAGGTCCCCTTATCATGCTTTTCTGCCTCTTTGAACTTGCACATTCCTCCGCGATATGAAATGGACATGTGTCTGGTGATAATGCCAAGATACTTGTGTTCACAAGGAATGATTTTGTGTAACTTGATCCGAAATAGCTTATTATATGTCCATTTCAAGTTCATTATATGACCCCTTCTTCCTGCATAATGTTGCAGAAGACATCCCCAAAATAAGTCCTAACATTGCAGCTACCTCTAGGAAGTACTGATAGATACGGGATGCAGCAAGAAATAAAGTCACATTGCTATACACCTGACTCTACTGTTTCCTGTCCCTAGCATTTTTGTAGATTTTTCAATGTTATATCCCTTTCTGGTTAGCTTACAAGCAGGAAAAGCATAATTCCAAAAGGATATTTTTCTAAGAAACAAACAGAAAAAGTATATGTAATATACAGTATGAAAGTAAACAAGATATTCCAGATAAAGACAGCAATAGTGTGAAATGCCTTTCACAACCTTTCAGAATGCAGGAGTTATTGCCATTGGAATTACCTGAATGAATACCAATTAGAGAATTTCACATATCTTAAAAACACTGACAACTTATTGGGAATTTACCATCATCTATGCTAAAAATGCATATTATGTTTCAAGCAATATATTTAAACAGCCTGCTTAGACTTTACAGATTTTATTAATTTCCAAGTAAACTTAAGGCTCATGAAAGTAAAGGACCAACATCACTGTCTTGTGTAAGCAGGCACTGTGCAAGCCCCCCAATATAGCTCTTCCAAAGAACCTCAAAATCTGGAACTAGTACTTCCCTTGAACTCCCAATCTTGCTCTTGCTTGAGCAAAGATTGTGACAAACTGTGTGGAGATTTTATTATGCTCTTAAATATGGTCTCAACTGAGACCCTTTACATTTTCACTAGCAACTTAAACCCAAAATGCCAGAGGAGAGAGCCTGTTGTACTTATCCATAAGCATCTCCTAACCCCTAGACTTTGTTGAATAAACAGCTTAAGTAATTTTATCTAGAAGCTAAGATGGTGTGATTCCATTTACTTTGAGACTGGAGGCCCAATTCTCACTTGCAGACAGTGTTGCAAATCACATCTCCATTACAAATATGGCAGTTCTGCTCCAGGGGGAATTCAGGTGCCTCGGATGACAAGCAGCATCTTCCCTTTGGGGATTCCACCTGAGAAGGGCAACCTTCAAAATCATATGGGGCTCCACAGGCGCCCCGTCAGCAGTGGCTGCTTGAGAGATGCACTGATTCACCACACAGCCGCACTCTTCCTATACCCAAGACAGGACCTTCAGCAGAGCAGGAATTGCAGGTAGATCACATCACTTTGTCCCTGCTTTTCATGCGCTTTCTGCCAGAGAAAGAAGGAAAGACACACAACCTTAGTTCACTGGCAGAATCTGGTCAGTGAATTCTACCCAGTATTTTCAGGTTCTTAGTAAACTTCATTTACAAACTTCCTCAAATACAGGTCTTTTATATTTTCTTGTATCCAAAGAGCTCTGCCTCCCTTCCCATGTAATAAACAGAATATATGCAGAATGTTCCTTCCTCCATCTCTCCTATAACCCCATCTTTCAACAAAGTAGTGTTGTAAAAACATGCATTTAAGTTGCACTGCATTCCAGGAATAAGTCTAAGACATTAAAAATAACTATTCCATTCTTTCAATAATTAAATAGAAAACTTTTTTATTTTTAAAAAACAGAGGTTTGACTTTTCCCAAATACCTCTGAAATTAAACCAACACTGCCTTTCCAAGAGCAGGTAGAAAAATGTTGGTAATACCATTTTGTACGTGATCTAGATACCAAGACTCAATCATAACCCATTCTTCCTCATCTGGCATTTGGCTAATGTGTGATGTCCAAAAGCACTTATAATGATAGCTGTCTGACTGTACCCTAGATCTGGCGTAAGCTGATGATAGTGACAGAAAGAAACATGGCAAGTCTGAGGCCTGACCCAGTTTCTACTAAAGTTAATGGTCAAACTTCCATTGATTTCAATGGTCAAGGATAAAGCCCATGAAAAGGAACAGGCCAACAAAAATGGCCAGAATATCTTCCAGATATCAAATTGAACCAAATCTGAATTTTTAAAATAAAATGTTCCAAGCTTTTTAGTAAATGCAGTACATTCTTTCCCCCTCATTTTCCATAGCAGACGACAGGACCTTTGGCGCACACAGGCAAATCTTACATATTCCTGTTCTGAGAGTTCTGTTCTGTTAGGGATGCTTTTCTTTCCCCAGAATACTAAGGCAATTCTGGTACAACTACAACTACATCATAAACATAAGTACATCTTGATTATGCTATACAGGTTTACATGTGGTCAGGGGAGACCTGGTAGGATAGCCAAAAAGTCTGAAAGGCACACACTGAAGGGCCACCCACATCTTACTCACATTCAAAGAAAGAAGGTGGTATGGAAACAGAAAGACACAAACAAAAATAAATTAGCTACAGCTTTCTACTCTCCAAGTCTTTTCCTTTCCTTTTTCCCCCACTCCTGTCATTTCTCCTGTTCTCCCATCTCAATGTCTTGTTCCTGAGTTCTGCATTTCTATAAATATGGAAATATCTGTAAATATCCTTTTTTCCTGCTCTCTGCTCATGTTCACCCCTTTATGGTACTGTTTCCCCATGTATTCCTTTAGAACTCCTATTGCCTCTTCACATTACTGATGTACTTTTATATCCCAGAAGATTTTGCATGTGTGCTTGCCCCGTCAGGTATGCTAAAGAGGACACACAAAGTTTTTAAGGTGTAAAAATGACATTCATTTAAATCATCCACTAGCTGTGATGTCAGAAGCAGAGGTAAGATATTTTTAGTGACTAGGGAAGAAATATGATGGAGGTAGAGAGAGTGCTACTTCGGGCAGGTGACAAAAGTACAGGCATCAGCAAGGCAGCGTGGCAGAGAAAGGAAGTTGGGTAATTGACAGTGTAATGGAATAGTCTTGAGTACCCTGCTGTACTTTAACTGAAGGATGGAGGCCAAAAACACCTGAGGGTAAGGAGAAAAAATATGAGAAGCAAATGAACTAAGATTTACCTTCCTCTCTTCAACCCACATACCCCCTCACCAAGAGAAAACACAGGACTGCTCAAGAAATAGTATTGTTTTCTCTCAGTGTCATGTTTTCCTCTTCTGAATGTAGTTGTCTTTTTTCTTCCCCTTACTAGTCACACAATGGTAGAAGCCTCAAGAGGTGAAAAGTGGGTAGGCACTGCCTCTTCCCAACAGCCAAAATAAACATACAACTTGTCAGCACTATCAATTTCTGTTGTGATGTCTGCTGTCTTCAACTGTTGTCAATTCCAGAATTTCTCTGAGGTGAAAGTAGTAAGCTAGGAGGGCAAAGGCATATGTTCTCAAGAATACCCTGAGAGCATGATAGGATATCTGAATGCAACAAATCACCAGAGACCAACAGAGAGGGTGCTAGACTTGAGAAAATCCACACTTCCCACACCCCCATGCTCACATGTGTTTTTATTCAAGGTAGGGAGCCTGTTGAGGGTAGTCATGAGCTCTGTGAGGGGACTATTGAAAGATTCAGCAAAACACAAGGTCAGGGAAGGAGAATGATCTGACTGCATTAGGAGGAGGAAAGGAGAAAGAAGACAGGAAGAAAAGAGAGGAAAGAGACCAGCCTTAAAATAATGAATGAAAATGGAATTGTGGAATTAAGGAAATAGAAGAGGCGGTTATTTATCGTTCCTGAAGGTTCTGACAGGTGTGTCTAATCTGCTCTTAAAGGTCTCCAGTGATGGAGATTCCACAACCTCCCTAGACAATTTATTCCAGTGCTTAACCACTCTAACAATTAGGAAGTTTTTCCTAATGTCCAACATAAACCTCCCTTTTACATCAGTGGTGGGCAACCTGTGCCCTGCAGGCCACATGTGGCCCATCAGGGTAATCTGATTGCGGGCCACAAGACATTTTGTTGACGTTGACCATAGGGACGTGCTGGCTGCCACTTCCTGCAGCTCCCATTGGCCGGGAATGGCTAACCGCGGCCACTGGTAGCTGTGGGGTGGCCGTGCCTGCAGATGGTCAACGTCAGCAAAATGTCTCACGGCCCACAATCAGATTACCTGGTGGGCTGCATGTGGCCCATGGGCCGGAGGTTGTACACCACTTGAAAACTGTTACCATGTCCCCTATCAGTCTTCTCTTTTCCAGACTAAACAAACCCAATTTTTTTTTTCAATCTTCCCTCATAGGTCACATTTTCTAGACCTTCAGTCATTTTTGTTGCTCTTTTCTGCACTTTCTCCAATTTGTCCACTTCCTTCCTGAAATGTAGTGCCCAGAACTGGAAACAGTACTCCAGTTGAAGCCTAATCAGAGCGGAGTACACCGAAAGAATTACTTCTCGTGTCTTGCTTACCACATGCCTGCTAATACATCCCAGAATGATGTTCACTTTTTTTTGCAACAGCATTACACCGTTGACTCATATTCAACTTGTGATCCACTATGACCCCCAAATCCCTTTCCGCAGTACTCCTTCGTAGGCAGTCATTTCCCATTTTATATGTGTGCAACTGATTGTTCTTTCCTAAGTGGAGTACTTTGCATTTGTCCATATTGAATTTCATCCTATTTACTTCAGACCATTTCTCCAGTTTGTCCGGATCATTTTGAATTTTAATCCTATCCTCCAAAGCACTTGCAACCCCTCCCAGCTTGGTATCATCTGCAAACTTTATAAGTGTACTCTCTATGCCATTATCTAAATCATTGATGAAGATATTGAGCAGAACTGGACCCAGAACTGATCCCTGCAGGACCCCACTCATTATGCCCTTCCAGCATGACTGTGAACCACTGATAACTACTCTCTGGGAATGGTTTTCCAATCATTTTGCACCCACCTTATAGTAGCTCCATCTAGGTTGCATTTCCCTAGTTTGTTTATGAGAAGGTCTTTTTCGAGATGTGTTGTCCCTATGTGGATTCCAGACACAGGTGAGCATGCGCACCATGCACCGGAGCCAGAACTGTTCGCAGTAGTGCCCATTGACCTGCACATGTATCATGTGTCGGCCACATGGTGCATCCGAAGCTTTAACAGGCTGTGTGGGTCAGTGCTGCTCCAGGTACCTCTTACCATCAAGGGATGGAGTCCGCAGCAGAAGGTATGGAGAGTGAGTATTGGAATCCAAATAAGGACCACACGTTTTGAGGAATCTACAGTTACAGAAAGTAACCTCCTCTTCTTCTTTGAGTGATGATTCCTATACAGATTCCAGATGGGGAAGAGTAGCGAGAAGTGCTCAGCATGGAGGCGGGTTCAAAGACTCACAAGAAGTCAGAGTCTGTAGGATGGTGCAGCTGACTGCCACATCCGCCACCGCCGCAGGGGCAATGGCATAGTGAGTGGCCACCCTACAAATGTCCTCCCACAGTATGTCTGCAAGGAAGCATGGCAGCATTTGCCCACGTACAGTAGGCCGTGACTCCCAGGGAGGCAGGAACATGAGAGAGAGCATATCATTCCTCAGTACAACACGAGATCCATTTAGTGAGGCATTGTGAGGAGCGAGCACGGCCCTGGCAGCACTCTGCGATGGCAAGGAAGGATTAGGGTGAGGCATGGAAGGCACAGGTGCATTGGAGATGGATAAAAAAGCCAGTGCCTGGCGGACATCAAGAGAATGCAATGTGCATGCCCTGAGGGAGGCATGCGGTTTAGGGCAGAAGATTGGGAGATGTATGCACTCGATGAGGTGGAACGGGGAAGCCATCATGGCCAACAGCTCACTAACTCATTGTGCTAAGGTGATTGCCACAAAAAAATATATCTTCATGGAGAGATGGGCGAGAGAGCAGGTTGCAAGGGCTTTGAAGGGTGACTTACTGAGGGTGGAAGGTCCCTAGAGGGAGTAGGCTTCCACACAGACAGGAAGCCGTTGAGAAGGCTGCAAAGGAAGCAGGTGTAGTTGGGTGAGTTAAGACAGAAAACCCATCCATGGGGGGGAGGAAGGCACTGAGTGCCACCAGTAGGACACAGACGGAGGAGTGGGCAAGGTCCGACTGTCGAAGGTGGAGGAGGTAGTCCAGCAGGATAGGAATGGAGACAGAATCCAGAGGCTAGTGGTAGAGGTGCGTCCAGGTGATGAAGCATAGCCATTTAGCTAAGTAGCAGTTCTAGTCGATGGCCATCTGCTGTGAGCAATGATGTCACACATGGGGGCAGAGCACGCCCTGTCTTCACGTGAGCCCCATCCAAATACCAGACCATGAGGTGGAGGGGTCCTGGATTTGGGTTCCTCAGGAAGCCGTGAGTCTGTGTGAGGTGATCCGGGATGGTGTGAAAGCAGATCGGGGGGCGAGTTGAGAGGTGGAGGAGATTGTTGAATCAATCCTGATGAGCCCTGGAGGGAGCTATAAGAATGACTGTCACGCGATCCCACTGCACCTTGTGCAGGACTTGGGTGAGCAGGGGAATGGGCAGGAAGACGTAGTGAAGTTCGGTGGTCCAAGGAAGGGGAAAGGTGTTGCCCTGTGAGCCCAGACAGAGGGCTCTGCTGGAGCAGAAGAGGGGAAGTTTGTGGCTGTTGTGAAGAGGTCCTAGCATGGTGTACCCCGTGGACAAAAGACCAAGCTAAGTGTGGGGTCATGGAGCTCCCATTCATGATTCATGTAGAAGGACCTACTGACTGTGTCCACCAGAAAGTTGCTGTGCCTGAGAGGTGCAAAGCATGGACAGTGATCTCGTGCCTGAGGCACCCAGTTCCAGAGGAGGATGGTCTCTGTGCAAAGGTAAGGGGACCGGGCCTCACCCTGCTTGTTGATATATACAACCGCCAACACATTGTTGGACAGCAGTTGAATGTGGTGGGATTCCATGAGGGGCAGGAACACCTGGCAAGCAAAATGGGCAGCCTGCAGTTCCAGGATGTTGATATGCATCTGTGCTACCTTGGGAGACTAGAGGCCCTGAGGTTGTGTGGCCCTCCAAATGGGTGCCCCACCCCACAAGCAAGGTGTCCATGATGAGAGTGGTGTGGGGGGAGTGAATGGGGTGCCAGCTAGGACGTTGGATGGATTGCACGACCAGGTGAGGGAAGCCAGAATGGAGGTGGCAGGCAGGACTGGCTTGCCCAGGAGGTCCGACTGTGGGTTGTAGACTGACCGGAGCCACAGTTGGAAGCAACACTTATGCAGGCGAGCATACGGTGTGACCAATGTTCAGGCTGCCATGTGACCAAGGAGGAACAGGCACTGCCAGATGTGCGTACACGGATGACAACATAGTTGCACAATAAGCGAAGTGAAGACAGTGAATCAGTCTGACAGTAGAAAGTCTCAGGCCACAGAGAGTCCAGGTGCGCCCCTATGAAGGTGAACATGCGGGTAGGGATGAGAACCAAATTCTCCTTGTTGATGCAGCTCCCCAGGCTGGGAAGGAGGTCACGAAGGGTCTGGATAGTGGCAAGGAGGCGGTCGCGAGATGGTGCAACGAGGAACCAGTCGTTCAGGTGGGGGAATAGGGAATGGCCTAGACAGCACATGTAGGCCACAATGACCACAAAGACATTTGTGAAGACATGGGGAGTGGTGGTGATCCCAAAGGGGAGCACCCAGGAAGTGGAGGAACTTGCAATGGGTGGGGTGGATGTCTATATGAAAATATTCATCCTTCATATTGAGAGTGGCGAACCAGGCTCCATGGGGGAGGGACAGGATAATGATGGAGAGCGTGACCATCTGGAAGCGTAACTTGCATATGAATTTGTTCAGCCACCCCTCTTCTTCGGCACAAGGAAATAAGGGAAGTAGAAACTACGGCGTGGTAACACTTGTGAGACATTCTATGGCGCCCTTCTGGAGGAGGGTGTCTGCTTCCTCCTGGAGGAGATTGCATTGGGAAGGATCCCCAGGGTCACCATGGGACGGGTGACAAGGAGGGAATGAGAGGAACTGTATCAGGTATCCCTGGTGAACAACATCCAGCATCCAGTGGTTGGTGGTGATCTTATCTGAATTGTGGGAAAAGAGGGTAAAACGGCCCCCCAAAACGATCTGAGGTGCCGTGAGAGGGGTGGAGTGAGGTTCATGGCTCTCAAGGAAAGAGTCTAGAGGACTGCTTGGATGGATATTGCAAGAAGGTGGAGGTGGCGGTGTAGTGAGGTCGCTGTGTGTGCAGTGTTGGAGACATGGCTCTTGCACATGTTGAGGATAGGCCTTGTAGACAGTACAAGGGCGGGGTCAGAAGGACGGCTGCTGCTGCCTGTGGGTTGGGGATGGGGTGTAGATGCCAGGCGACTGGAGGCAACCACAACCTAAGGGCAAAGGTGTCCTTAGGAAAAAGTGGAGGGACTTGTCCGTTTTATAGCTGAAGAGTTTGTGGTTCTCAAAGGGTAGGTCCACTAGGGTGGTCTGGACATCCTTGGGAAAGCCAGAGAATTGAAGCCAGGAATCGTAGCGGAGCCCCACCCCGGACACCAAAGAGCTCAACGAGGTGTCAGCGCCATCAACCACGGCTTGGAGGGCCACCTTGGCAATTAGCTTGCCTTCATCCAGTAGGGCCTGGAAATCCTTCTGTTTCTCTGTCAGGAGAAAGGCCTGAAACTCCAACAACTTGGAGTAAGAGAAAAGCTGCACTTTCTCAGGATGGCCTGGTAGCCGGCAATGTGGAACTGGAGGCTCGCAGATGAGTAGACCTTGCAACCCAACAGGTCAAGTTTCTTTACTGCCCAATCAGGAAGGGTGGCCTTGAGGTGTTGTTATCAGGCATGCTCAGTCACCGTGTGAACCACAAGCAAGTTGGGGGATGGATGGGTAAACAGGAAATCTATACTTTTAGATGGCACAAATTAGTGGTGTTCTCCCCACTTTGGGGCAGCGGAACAGAAAGCTGGGGTGTGCCAGGCTGGTTGTAGGATGGCTTTGTGGATAGAGAGGGCAGTGCGAGAAGGCTCAGAAGGTTGCAGGATATCCAGGAACTGGTTCTGCGGGTTCTGAACTTCTTCCACTGGTAGGTTGAGAGCAGGTCCTAGTACTGACTATGGTCGCTGGGGGGATGAGCATGTCGTCTGGGGATGAGGAGGCTCCAGTAGGGACCGGTGGTGCCAATGGTATGGTGATGTCCTGGAGTTCATCATAGACAGAAAGAGGGGTGATGCAGGTAGGGCATGCCCGGTGATGTGACAGCAGCAATACCCCATGGTCCCAGTAAGGATCCCAAGTGGGCCAGGCATATGGGTCATCGGGAATCAGTGGCCCCTGTGGGTAACAAAACCATGCTTCTGCAGAAGAGCCATAGGCCAGCGCAGGGGTGGCCAACCTGTGGCTCCGAAGTCACATGCGCCTCTTCAGAAGTTAATATGTGGCTCCTTGTATAGGCACCTGTCATAAATATAAAGGGAAGGGTAAACCCCTTTAAAATCCCTCCTGGCCAGAGGAAAAATCCTCTCACCTGTAAAGGGTTAAGAAGCTAAAGGTAACCTCGCTGGCACCTGACCAAAATGACCAATGAGGAGACAAGATACTTTCAAAAGCTGGGAGGATGGAGAAAAACAAAGGGTCTGTGTCTGTCTGTATGCTGCTTTTGCCGGGGACAAAACAGGAATGGAGTCTTAGAACTTTTAGTAAGTAATCTAGCTAGGTATGTGTTAGATTATGATTTCTTTAAATGGCTGAAAAAAGAACTGTGCTAAATAGAATGACTATTCCTGTCTGTGTGTCTTTTTTGTAACTTAAGGTTTTGCCTAGAGGGATTCTCTATGTTTTGAATCTAATTACCCTGTAAGGTATCTACCATCCTGATTTTACAGAGGTGATTCCTTTACTTCTATTAAAAGTCTTCTTGTAAGAAAACTGAATGCTTTTTCATTGTTCTAAGATCCAAGGGTTTGTGTCTGTGGTCACCTATGCAAATTGGTGAGGATTTTTACCAAACCTTCCCCAGGAAGTGGGGTGCAAGGGTTGGGAGGATTTTGGGGGGAAAGACGTGTCCAAACTACGTTTCCCAGTAAACTCAGATAAAGTTTGGTGGTGGCAGTGGAAATCCAAGGGCAAAGGGTAAAATTAATTTGTACCTTGGGGAAGTTTTAACCTAAGCTGGTAAAAGTAAGCTTAGGAGGTTTTCATGCAGGTCCCCACATCTGTACCCTAGAGTTCAGAGTGAGGAAGGAACCTTGACAGCACCGACTCCGGGGCTGGAGCTAAAGGTGCCAACATTCCAGTGTGCCGTGGGGTGCTCACTGCTCAACCCCTGGCTCTGCCACAGGCCCTGTCCCCATTCCACTCCACCCCTTCCCACCCCCACCCCTGAGCCTGCAGTGCCTTCGCTCCTCCCCCTTTCCCCCCCCAGAGCCTCCTGCACGCCACAAAACAGCAGGAGGTGTGAGGAGGGAGGAGGAGGCACTGATTGGCAGGGAAGTGAGGGGGCGCTACTGACATATTATAGTGGTTCTTTGGCAATGTACCTTGGTAAATTCTGGCTCCTTCTCAGACTCAGGCCACTCCTGGGCCAGAGGGTAGGGCTGGCACCAAGGGTCTAGGCTATAGGAGCACATAGGGGAGAAAGCAAGGTCCAGCTCAGAGGATCACTCAGAATCAGAGGATGGGTCTGGCAGAGACAGCGCTGATGGTGCCGCTGGCATAAGAGAGGGCAGAATAGGGCGCTCCTGCAGCAGAAGAGGTTCAGCTGCTGGCAGATCCAGCTGTGAGAGGCAGAGCAGAGCAGGAGGCTGACAGAGCAGGAGAGGTTCATCCGCTGGAGACGGAAGCCGCAAGGTGGCCAGACACCCGGAGCGCCGAGAGAAACCAACGTACGGCAGCATGTGCTCAGCTGTAGGTGTCAATGGGGCCAAGTGTCCTGGCGTGTGAAGGACTGGGTGTGAAAGTCTGGATGGCCCCGGTGGTATCAACAGTGCTGGAAGTGAAGGCGGTGGACCGGTTACTGTGGCTGGAAGTGGCGCTGGTTGTTCACGGCAGTGCTTGGACTTTCTTAGGAGCCAGAGCAGCTGAGTCGATGCACGACTTCTGACCCAACCTGGAGCAACTTTTGGGGAGGCGACATTGTGTGTAGTGCCAGTCCTTGTCGGGAAGCTGTGCTTATGCCTATGTCTGTGTTTCTTACGTGCATGGTGGGGCTTCAGCATTTGGTCGATACTGCTGGTACCGCACAGGAAGGGCCTGGGAAAACGCTCACCATTGATAATGGGTGCCACTCTGGCAGGTCCATTGGTGCCGGATCCGATTGTGCACGTGGGCACATAGCTTCCTCCATCAGGTACACCTGGGGCCATTCTGCACCAAAAAATTAAAATTCTGCACCAAAAAATTAAAAATTCTGCATACAATATTTTAAATTTTTGCAAAATAGTGCATATTTTATTTGGCAAAATGACACAATATAATTACTCCAGTTTCAATTATTTTGGTAATTTATTTAAAAATACCTGTCAACAAGTATGCCAACAATACAGACAACAGCAAAAAAGACACCCCTAGGAGCAGAGAGTTAAAGAAACCCCTACAATAACCAGCCCAGACACCAGCACCCCCAGAGCCTATACTCCCCCCGCAACTTCTTTACTACCCCACCGGGGGACAGTCTGGTGTGGCTTCCTGCCCCCTTCCTCACCATTTGCAGAGGTGAAGTTCCCTAGCTTCCCGAGTTCGAAGTGGGAACGAGCGTCAGATAAAGCAGCAGGCAATAACATGGGCTTCGCTGACACAATAGAGACAGCATTGGTGCTCGTTGGTCACAGAGAAGGGGCACGGGCACGAAGCATAGCTTTTGAAGACAGCTTACAGGGGCATTGTCCAGGGTCGCCAGAACTCTCCCAAAAGTGCCCTCAGCCAAGCCGGAAGCCGGAGTAGGACCAGGAAGACTGCCCCCCCTCCTGCCCAGGGCAGAGTGGAGGTGAAAGGAACCCCCTGCCCATGTCCCAGGCCCCCTGCTCCAACCGGGGGGAGGAAAGGGGGTCTCAAGAGCCAGGTAGGCAGCTGTGGAGAGCCGCAGCGGACCCTCCACTTGCCCGCGGTGCAGGGGTCCGAGCAGCCTCCAGCCTGTGTCCCTGCCCCCTTGACCCCCTGCACAGGGCAGGTGGAGGGTCCACGACTCAATGCCGGCTCCCCAGAGCTGCCTGTGCGGCTCTCACTGTGGCCGGGCTGTCTGAGGCCCCGAGTCAGGGAGAGCCACGCGAGCAGCTGTGGGGAGCTGGCACGGAGTCGCGGACCCTCCACCTGCACTGGGCATAGGGGGCCCTGCGGGGTGGGGACATGGGCCAGGATCTGCTCTCGGATCCCCGCCCCACATCCATGGCAGGTGGAGGGTCCACCATGTCTCCCCAGAGCTGCTGCATGGGCTTCTCCGCAGGGCTCCATGCTGGCCAGGTCCCCCTTCCCCCCAGTTCCGGCATCTCTGGCATAGTCCCCAGATAGGGGAGTGCCCTGCAAGGGGAAAAAAAGGTCCAAGAGGGGAGACCTAATTAACTAAAAACCAACAGACAACTATATACAACTAGAAAAACTATTTACAGAAGGAACAGACAAGATTCTCTTAGCGGGCTAAGAGCAAGGAGGAAGAGAGATTCTAACTCTGGCCATGAGGCAGTAAGAGGGAACTGGAGCAGCATCGACCCACACAACCTCTTAAAGCCTTAGATGAACCACACGGCCAACGCACAACGCACATGTGTGTCCACAAACACGATGACGAAGACTTCTGGCTTCGGTGCATGGCACGCATGGGCACCCACATCTCGAATTCATATAGGGACCATCATTCGAAGAAGAAATTGCCATACCAGATCACATCGATATGGTATTTAGTCTGGTGTTCATTCTCAGTACCAGATGCCTCAGAAGAAATCCTTGTAATAGGCAATTATGCAATGACATGCTCATGGAGAAATTGTTTCCTCATTCCTAGGTAGCGAGTGGTTGCCTTATGTCTTGAAACCTGAGGGTTTACAGCCCTTATAAACTTTTATATTTTCTAATGTAACTGCAGATATTATTAGTAGTGTGAATATCTAATACTGTTTTAATTCCTATTAATCTTATAGCAGTGAGTTCCACAAGTTAATTAGCAAGTGCATAAAAAACATTTCCATTTGTCAGTTTTAAATTTTCCTCTGAGCAGAGGAAGTACAAGACCCTCTCTGTGCCAATCCACAGATGACTGGAGTTGTTACAGCACACAGCCACAGAGTATTGGCTCTTTAGCTTGAGCTGTCACAGGTCATGATTTTAGTTCTGGAAGTCCCCAATTCAGTCCCTGATGCAGTGATCAAAAGGGTGGCTGAAAGACCTGACTAAACTTCTCTGTCCCATGATTTTTTTTTTAAAATATATACACTTCTACTATGTTTCCTATTTGTTTCCTTTCTAAACAAAACAGTCCTAATCCTTTTTAATCTCTTCATCTGGCAGTCTTTCCATGTCGTTGATCACTGGTCCTCTGAAGGACTTTTTCAATTTCTGCTATCTTCTTTTTGAAACAGGATGACCTGAACTGAACACAGTAGTCTCAATGATTTCTAGATCATACTCACTGTTTACAAGAAAATATACCCATTTACTACATGCCAACCCTACAAAATCAGTGTGGGGGACTGAAAGTCAAGATGGGTTCTTTCTTAACCATTCATATTTAATGGAAAAGACAGTACACGCCGCAGTGTTACTCAGGTGTAAGGCTGATATAGGAAAGTACTTAAGCATATGCCTAACTTTGCACACATAAGTAGTCCCACTGAAAACAGAAGGTCATGTGAAAATGCAGAGAGCCCATGTCATAAATATAAAGGGAAGGGTAAACCCCTTTGAAATCCCTCCTGGCCAGGGGAAAGCTCCTCTCACCTGTAAAGGGTTAAGAAGCTAAAGGTAACCTCACTGGCACCTGACCAAAATGACCAATGAGGAGACAAGATACTTTCAAAAGCTGGGAGGAGGAAGAGAAACAAAGGCTCTGTGTGTCTGTCTATAGTCTGTCTTTGTTGGGGATAGACCAGGAATGGAGTCTTAGAACTTTTAGTAAGTAATCTAGCTAGGTATGTGTTAGATTATGATTTCTTTAAATGGCTGAGAAAAGAATTGTGCTGAATAGAATAACTATTTCTGTCTGTGTATCTTTTTTGTAACTTAAGGTTTTGCCTAGAGGGGTTCTCTATGTTTTTGAATCTAATTACCCTGTAAGATATCTACCATCCTGATTTTACAGGGGGGATTTCTTTATTTCTATTTACTTCTATTTTTATTAAAAATTCTTCTTGTAAGAAAACTGAATGCTTTTTCATTGTTCTCAGATCCAAGGGTTTGGGTCTGTGGTCACCTATGCAAATTGGTGAGGCTTTTTATCCAACATTTCCCAGGAAAGGGGGGTGCAAGTGTTGGGAGGATTGTTCATTGTTCTTAAGATCCAAGGGTCTGGGTCTGTAGTCACCTAGGCAAATTGGTGAGGCTTTTTACCAAACCTTGTCCAGGAAGTGGGGTGCAAGGTTTTGGGAAGTATTTTGGGGGGAAGGACGCGTCCAAACAGCTCTTCCCCAGTAACCAGTATTAGTTTGGTGGTGGTAGCGGCCAATCCAAGGACGACAGGTGGAATATTTTGTACCTTGGGAAAGTTTTGACCTAAGCTGGTAAAGATAAGCTTAGGAGGTTTTTCATGCAGGTCCCCACATCTGTACCCTAGAGTTCAGAGTGGGGGAGGAACCTTGCCAGCCCACTTGACAAAGTTTCTGTGGCAAATGTCATGGAGGGACATAACTGAACAACGTGTGTGTTTGCAGCCACCTTGATGAAGCAGTACACCGAGACACAGGCTCCCAGTACAGTAAGAGAAACAGAGACACCATTTTTCAATTGTAAAGTGAAAACTGGAAAGCAGTAATGGTGAAAGAGACTTAGCAGTAACAGTGGACAGTACATTAGATATGAGCTTGCCATGCAAAAATTGAAATTATGAACTGCATGCACAGAGATATCATGTTAAAGAGCCGCTAACCTTTCAGTCATCTCAACTAGTGTTATAGTAAATCCTTAAAATAATTACCACTTTTACCATATTTTTTAAACCTGTAATACTTAGACCAGACAATGTCACCAAAATCATTCAGTATTCTTGAGAGACCACAACAAAAAGTAAACTTGGTATTGTGCATACAGGAAGAATATATTCACCTGAAGGCTATCGACAAACAAATATGTAATCACCCATGGCAATGACCACCAATGAATTCATTTTTCATCTTTACAGATAACAAATACTTCTGATTACTCAATATGTATGTACATATGGATGTATAATTATATATTGATTAGTTTAGCTTTTAGCATAACATATGAATATACTGAATTTCTCCAGAGTAGCAGATAATATTTTTTAAAAATTATACCAATAGACCATTAGCATTATGAATGAATTTATTTTCCCCAACAGTATTAAAGATATGCAAAATTTTCATTTTTCAGAGTTGCATAGTAAATGATTAACACCAGCTCTGCTCATTATCTTGCTTAACAAAACTTCTCTAAAAACAAATAAATCAAAAATGCCTCTAACATTCCCAAATAAATAAATTACAGACCTGTTCAGTGGCACCAATGATATTTTAAATAGCTTGTGCAAGCTCATTGTAGAATTTTATTACAAAACTGCAATTTATAACAAAACTGTCCACTTTTTCATTCTCTATGCAGTTTTACTCGCTGAAGCAGCTTCTGAAAGACTAAGAAACTTTATAATAGGAACATATCTAAAAAATGTTAACCCTGTGTTAACATAGCAAGTTACATTAATTGCTAATTAGGCAGTGATAGGCATTACAGCAATGGTTTTATGAGCAAAATCTTTTTTTCTCTGTTACAATGAGATTTTTAGGATAAAGACAGTTAATACGAACAATCACAATGTGATAGGAGACCAAGTTACTGGAACATTTTCATAATGGAAAGTAAGGAAATGTACTGTACGCTTCATATTAAAAATACATTGATTGAAACAGATTTCAGAACTACTGGTTTAATGTCCTTGTAAATGGAAAAGAAAAAAAAAAAGCAGTAAAACGTATAACATTCTCCCCCCTCACTGGAGTGTCTCACCTCAAGCAGTTATGGTTTGTTTTCCTATAATAATAAGCTTTGTAAGCCGTCGATAGTACCCACACTTTTTGCTCACCTCTCTGTAATATGCAAACAGTTTTGGTTCAAGAATACAGTTAAGTGTTAAAGGGCAAAATTATTAATAAGGTGAAATTTCATTATTTTAATGTGAAAGTCAGGAAAAGTCAGTGCATGTGAGCACTCAAGAAATTCAGAACACTAAGTTAATAAGCTTATGGCAGTTTTAGGTGTGTATACTGAAACCTAAAGATAAAAATTCAGGAAAATTAGGGATTCCCCTCAAAGGTCAAGTAAAAACATTTTTCTTTATCAATGGCAGAATAAAAACATTGAGCATTGTTGACAATAGCTCTCTTTCTATTGTATTTTCATATTAAAAATAACCATTATTGTTAAAAATAAATATTCTACAGGAAGAATTTTTCCTTCAAACAAAAGTATTGAGGAGTGAATTTGTTACCTCTACACAAGGAACAGAATTAAATGCAAACCATAATAAAATTAAACTGTTATCTGTTGCCAGTTCCCTAAGAGAGCCAACCGATTTTTTTTTAAAGCATTAGAAAACAGCATGTAAATTAAGGTGACTGAAACATGCTTTCAGCTAGCAGAGTAATATGGTAGCTATTCATCACCTGGAGTCATAAAACACTAGGTCTTGTCCTTAGCATATTCTAATGAAGCCTATCATGCAAATGAGAGTGACCTTTTCTGTGCATTCTGTAAGTTCACATTTATGAGAGGAGTATATATAGTTTGCCAATACAAACTAGCCAAAGACTGCGTAATTACTGTAATCAATTAGTAGTTAGTGTCGCTCTGCTCATTTGCAGCTAATGTCAGCTAAGCCATTTTTGAGAGAACCACCCTTGACAAACTTCTTTTTCGTTGTTGTTGTTGTTTTGCAACAGGAAAATAAGATGCAAGTTAAACTTTTCAAGATGGAAGCGTGGTGGCATCCTTCTAAATTGTCTTCTTTTAAGATTCAAAAAGAAGATTCTACAGTTTGTAATGGACAAAAATTCCCCAGCAAAGTTACATATCCTTAAAACGACATTGAAGTTTTCTGCCTGTAAAATTAAACATTAATATTTAAATATTTTAATGAAGGACACTCTCCTGTTAGGCAGTTTAGTGCAAGTAAGGAAGACTTGGTAGAACTTAGGCACTCTTTTCAATGGATGAGTAAACAGGCCATACCCTCTGCTCAACAATGGTCTATTTCATAGACAGTTATGGATTGGAAACATTACTGGGACAGGTAATTAAAGGAAAAACTAATACTGTCTCAGAGATGGGGAATTTTGCGCAGGAAAATCATTTATCATGGCTTACAGTTCCCCACAACTGAAATGAATTATCTTTTTATTTAGCACATATCCATTTTACACTAGAATATTTACTAAACTCAAATGAGGGCCACTTGCTGATTTTAATTTAATAATCTATTATTCATAAAGCAAAAACATAAAAGGTGTTTGAAAGTATTCTCTACATAGCATCCGCAGAGAAGCGTAAAACTGTGCATTTTGGGGCAAAGGAGGAAAAACTGGGGCCCAATTTTGTATTTACACCCAAGGCCCCTGGTAGTCAAAGGAAGATTTGAGTGTTCCAGGAAAGCAGAATCAAAACCCTACATGGAAGACCCTATACTCAAAACAAAAAACAGAGCAGAGATTTGCAAGTAATTTTCTAAAATAATTCTATGTTTTAATATTTTCATTTATTGGGATAGCTGTGTTAAAAAAAAGTAAACTAAATTAGTATCTTTACTAGTAGAATATAGTATTATTTCTACAATTATACATAAATGCTAGTTAAACCAAAATTAGGTTATTGTTTTGTTATTTCTGTGATATGGTGATCAATATCAATAATTGTTTTTGAGTGGCTGCACCACACAAGAGCAGGCTTCATATATGTATGGTATAGACTAGAAAAAAGAAATCTATGTTTATTCTCATGCTGGAATAGAGAAGAATTCGACTGCTTTGATGCCTTCTGGTTGTTCTCTGCATGTCCATAAAAGTGTGGAGATGCAGGATATTTCTTCTGTTTCATGGAATCTTCCATATCAGAATGGACGCTGTGCACACTATGTTTGGCACTCAAGGGGCTAAGTAAAGCACCACATATGTGGTAATGTTTACAAAAGATTTTTGCACATCAAATTTTTAATAATTCATAAGATTAAAAAAAAACAGAATGAGAAATCACAAGTTAAATCATCACTGTCCTACGAAATGTAATGCATGGCGTTCACACTGAAAACTAAACAAGTCCATGTCAAAGACACAAAACTGCATGATTTTTTAAAAATCCAGGGGAACTATTCGTTTGCGTAAAGTAGTTCACATGCATGCTGATCAGGGCCAGAGACATAAACATACAGCATACTGAGATACATGCATCATCAAGTCTGGAGCCTAGAACAATCTTCCAGTGTGTATAAAGACAAGAATTGGTACTTACCCTTCCTCCTGCTATTTAGACTTTATATTGGACAAATGGGTTTTGTTTAAGCAGGAAGTCAGTGTGTTAGAGTTTATGCCATTAAAATTGAGAGCACTGCTTTTTCAAATTGCTAATTAGATTTGCTTTTGTTTCAAAAAATGTACGTTGACCAAAATACAACAAATTCAAAAGGATTCTAACTGCAGGAGCATTGTCTTGTGGTTAGAGCAGGGGTCTGGGAGCCAAGCTTCCCACACTGATTTGGGCAAGTCACTTAGGGTATGTCTACGCTGACTCAGGGAGTGAGCCTTGCAGCCCAGGTTGACATAAACGTGCCAGTGGAGTATGTGCTAGCATGATAAAACAACTGCCATTAACTTAACTGAAAACAGGATTAAGTCATTAATCTCCCTTGTGGTTTACCCAACTGTAAAATGGGAATAATACTTTCCTGCATCACCGGGGACTGGAATTCTTTATTGTTGTTTGTAAAATACTGTGTGATTCTCAGATGAAAAATGTTATATCAGTACAATGTATAATTTAAGTTAATATCCCACTAGTTCAGATACAAGGATGTACCTTTAAAAATACTAACAGTCGTGGTCTTTTGAAAGAAAAAGCTTTTTTGAAGTATTTGTTTCCATGGTGATTTTCAGGTGGAAAAGAGCAATCAAGTAGCAATAAGTGGAGTGACATTGAAGATTTATTGGTTTACTTCTGCATACTGCTGGAACCAGTCACCTCATGTAGCGTCAAACACGTACAACTTGTCGATACTGACACAGAGCCAAACAGCAGGAAGATAGCTCTTTTCATTCTTGTCAGACTGTGCACTGATGGGGGCCTCTGACAGTTACTGAGAGGGGACACAGGGAACAAGATGAGCAAAGAGGAAAAAAATAACCAGTACATTTGAAGGGCCTCAGGCTTCTCTCAGATAACCGCAGAGAAGCAATGGACAAGGCCTTATGGAGCAGATGCCTGACTCATATCAAAGAAAAGGCTAACATGAAATGCTTCGGAAAACAGAAGACTAGCTGATCATTGCTGATCTACTACAGGATGATGACTTTATGATAAACATTCACGACAACTTGTGACCAAAGTGCCGTTACAACACTAATTGTCCATGAAAGCTGACCTGCAGCAAAGCAGCAGAGTTCAGTTTCGATAGGCCTGGCTCAAGAGTACAAACATGATTGTAGATGACAGAAGACATCCACGCATCAAAAATCTCTGAAAATGTCTGACATGACTTTGCACACTGTAAAAAGGAACATAAAAGCTAGAGTCTTGGCTCTTTGTCAAGAAAGAACGAACTAACTGGATAACATTTTCTTAAAGATATTCCTAAGCAAACATCAGCTGTAAACAACGTAGGAAATCATGTCTGAATGTGTTTTCCCCAATCCAGTTCTTTTTTTGCTCTCGTATTTTTAAATAAAATATAAAACACATACAGTTGATAATTTAGGTGAGCAAGCCAAAGCAAATTTTCATTTTTAAATGTATGATTACATATTTTCTAATTTTGGTAAAACAGGAATTTGATTCCCCTCCCATTTTGTTTTAACCCAGTAAGTGCCAGGACTTATGACTTGGAACATTCTTCTACTCACTAAAGCAGAAATGCTAGAAGTGTGCATTAATGACAAGCAATGGGAAATTTTGACTCCAGAGCTGTAGGGTGAATGACTGTTTCAACAAAAAACAGAGATTATAAACTAAGGCAACCAGAGGTTATAGATTAAGCTGTGATTTTCTGAAATGTTGACTATGTACCATTTCTAAGCAGGAAAATGTCCAAACTGTCCAAATGTCCAAATTTAAGAAATAATATTGGGTTCTGGTCATGTGCAATGTAGTGCGATTTACTATTGCTAAAGCATTTCACATTTGTGAGAATGCTTAGTTTAGAAAGGGAGGTTTGAGCATGCATTACATATTGTAATTAATAATTATTGCAACATTTCCATTTTTTTAACTATGTAATGAAGTGCATAAAGCACCTTTCTACTATAGTAATTTAAAATTGCTCTAAGTGATTTTAAATTACCTCTTATTATATCTTATTAAAAACAGTGCAGTCCAAAAATTATCAATTAAAATATTAGTTTAACAGTTAAACTTTGTAAAGTCTAAGCACAGAAAAGAAATACAATGAACAAAATTACCCCCAATCCTGCTCGATAATCATAATTTTGAATCAAGAGACCAGTTAATCTTGTGCAACTTTTGAAATGGTTCAATGTTTAGATTGACCTACATCTAAAAAGAGTTTAAAATTAAATTGATAAAAAATTGAACCAGTTTAATTATTCAATGGATTCCAAAATTACCCACTTTAAATATTGAAGAGATTGAAAACGTTAAACTGTTAGGCCAAAAAATTAGAAATGTGACCTAAAAACCATAAGCATATGAAATAAGTTTTGGGTTTTTGTGTTGTTTTGGGTTTTTGGGCCGTATAAAGAAAAATGACAATATCGGGCTGTTAAAATTTTTTATAGAGCAATAAGAGACCAATAAGAAAAAAAAATCATCAGTACATTTAGCACAAGAATGCTCAATTGAATTGCTGAAGTATTTTATACTGTTAGCAATACATGAGACAGTTGGCAATTTTTTTCTATTATTCCACTGTGGAAATTTCTCAACAAACTGTCTCTCTATAAGAACCTTAAACTTTCTCAACCATGTGACAGCAACTATTCATTCTACTTTAAGGGTAACCAATAATATTCACTGAAGTGATTTCACAGCTTTTGAGGGTATCATTTTTAAGTCATGTTTACTTCTTTACTAATACACAACTGGTTGCGTGGTTGAATTGAGTGTATTTCAACTGTAGATCATACAAGATCTTGCCACTCAGATACAGTAAAGGCAGTGGGGGAGGTTTAGATTGGATATTAGGAAAAACTTTTTCACTAAGAGGGTGGTGAAACACTGGAATGCGTTACCTAGGGAGGTGGTAGAATCTCCTTCCTTAGAGGTTTTTAAGGTCAGGCTTGACAAAGCCCTGGCTGGGATGATTTAACTGGGAATTGGTCCTGCTTTGAGCAGGGGGTTGGACTAGATGACCTTCTGGGGTCCCTTCCAACCCTGATATTCTATGATTCTATGAAAGGTAACTATCTGATGACTAAAGATTGTCTTAAACTATGTCAGATACTTACTAACATCCTGTTTATTAATCACAGAATCCAAGATGAGCTGTTTCATACAGCACAGTACATTTAACTTTGATATTCTTAGACTGTAAACCTTGTCTACCTCTGTGTTTGTACAGCACCTAGCATAACAGGGACCACATTATCATCTGACATTTTGGTGCTGCTATAATGAAAACTAAATAATAAAATAAATAATAATTTACAATACTTTAGAAATAAAATGTTTATGATTGTCTGATGTTTTATTTACATCCATACAAAAGGATGAAAATCTCAACTATTTGAGCTTATGCTCAAATAAACTGGTTAGTCTCTAAGGTGCCACTTGTACTCCTTTTCTTTTTGCGAATACAGACTAACATGGCTGCTACTCTGAAACCTACCATTTTAATATATTGTGAATTTGGCAGCAAATGTTCTACTTACAATTCAAAGAGAACACATATGATTATATAAAGTAAATATAATAGTCTGACAGAGGTTAAAAATAGAAACTGCTTTTTCACTAAAGTTGAATGTATTTGGGGAGACAAAAAGCACAAATGACTTTTCAGGGACACATTAAGACCTATATACCGTAATTATTTTCCCTTTATTACCAATAGTTGCAAATGTTCATTTAAACCTTTTTTTTTCCAGAATGAATCCATATTTTGAAAACTTTTGACATCATATGTCATTGCTTCCATAATCCTCAAGAGCATTTTGTAGAAAGCCATTTATAATGGCTTTATGGACTAATAGTAATTTTAGTCAAAGGACAAAGTTGGCAATGGTCTCTGAAGAAAAGGACACAAAGATTAAAGTACTGGTTAAAAAATATTACATGTAATCAGTGCTAAGCAACTACAACAGTATAGGGCAAGGCAAAGAAACAGCTATCAGTGACAACAAAACTAAAAGTAGAATCACACAGGACCACAAAAAAGGAGCCTAATCCTGTAAAATGATGAGCACCTATAACTGTCATTGAAATTGAAGGTGTTGAGCACCTGGCCAGAAGCACTCAGCATCATGCAGGTTAAAGTTAAAATACATTTTTAAGGAAATGCCTAGATTTCCTGAACATATTAGACATTACTTATGATCACTAGGAAACACAAAGCAGCAACTGCTTCTCCTTACCAGATGGGAGGGAAGAGAATATGGAAAGGCAGACTGCAAGTGTCAGAATCTGAGGGGTAAACCATTTGTCATAGAGCTCAGATTACAAAAAGGAAGGGCATTTCAGACATTTTAATATTGACTTGTAAACTAATGTAACACTATCTTTGTTTCATGCAACGTTCAGGCTAGCAAAGCCATTATAAAGAGACAGCGGTGAAAACATTAAAAAGTGAATATACACAACTCTTCCTAAAATCTGAAACTGCCTGTCAACAATAACATAACGGTAGGTTGTGATGGGGCAGCTGCCCCTCACTGGCTGGCAAAGGGTTAATAGCAGCCCTTGGAGCCGCTGTACAGAACCCAGCCAACCAGAGGAAGGCTTAGAAGCAGCCCATCAGGACCAGGCTGGGCCCTATAAGAAGGGCTGCAGAGCAGAGAGGAGCTCAGTCTCTCCCTGAAGCTTGAGGGAGAAGGCCTGGCTGCCTGTAGAGAAGTACCTGGGACAGAGCAGTGCTGGGAAGGGTCAGGGGAGTAAGCGGAGCTCCAGCCTGGCTAGGTCCCAGACTGAGGCCTTGATACAGGGGCTGAGTAGGTGCTGGGACTACGGGGAAGTGACCCAGGGAAAGCAGGTAGTGGCAGAGGGGAAGGAGAGGCAGTGAGCAACTGCCAGCTATAGGGTCCCTGGGTCACGGCCCAAAGTAACAGGTGGGCTTGGACCCCTCCCTTTTGCCCCACTGGCCACCAAGGGAAGTAGCCATCCAAAGGACTGCAGTTTGCTCCTGAGCGAAGGGCTGGACTAAGGGCTGTAGTTCGCCACTGTCGCAAGAAGCAGGGCGAAGGACTGCCAGTTCACCTGGAAGTGGGGAGACAACGGAGTTGGGGCACAGACAGAGGGCTATGCCCTGAAGAGGATGCCACAGTCTAGGAGTGATGCAGGTCCCCACAGACAGCAGAGACGGTGGAGAAGCAGCGACGAAGAGTGAGGGTATATCTACACTTACCTCCGGAACAATCAATCCAGCAGGGGTCAATTTATCGCGTCTTAGTGCTCTCCTGTCGACTCCGGTACTCCACCGGAGCAAGAGGTGCAGGCGGAGTCGACGGGGGAGCATCAGCAGTCGACTTACTGCAGTGAAGATACCGCTGTAAGTAGATCTAAGTATGTCGACTTCAGCTACGTAGCTGAAGTTGGGTAACTTATATCGATTTCTTCCCCGCCCCCCCCCACACACACCCCGTGTAGCCTAGGCCTGAGACACCACAAGAGGAGGGCGCCCTGCTGATGGACAGAGCTAATTCCCAGAGCAACCAGCAGGAAGCGCCACAGTGGTGAGAAGAACCCGTTGCATAGGTTTTGGCAGCAAAAAGAAAAAGTAAAGTTTCTGACCAGAATGCACAAGAATTTTAAAATAGAACTGTTGAAAAATAAACCAACAAAAACTACAGACTCATCTCAGTAAGAAGAGTCACACCAGCACTAGGTTTTTCTCATCATCAGTGCTAGTACAGTCATATATCAAAACAGAAACCTCAGCTCCATAAGGCAGAGCTCACTGAAAATTGTTCAAAATTAGTTTGTATCTATACAGTATAGACATCTAGGCCATCAGCTATACTATAAATATGTAGTAGTGGGGAAGAGAATACCCAGAGCCCAGCTCCAAAACAGAATCCAGGACTCTCAGTTCCAAACAGACTCCTATCACTTGAACTGAAGTAGTGGGCCAGCTGGTTCAGAGCTGTGGTACACATTTACATTAACCAGCCCATTATAAAGGTCCAAAGGGTTTCAGCCACATGTTTATTCCATGATGTCTTCTAACACCTCCCTCCTTTCTCAATTCCATTTTCTTCTTCCTTCTATTTATCAAACCTAGACCTACCATGATGATGGGGCACCAAGCTCACTCTAAAATTATTTGGCACCAGACAGACACTAGGCAGTGCAAAATAATTATGTGTGCTGCACATTCTATTCATCTCTCCTTCAAAAAACTTGAGTCATCTTTTCTCCCCTATAATCTGGATCATTCTGAGGAGCCCTGACATCACTCCCAACCTCAGAACCTGTAATCCACTCTACAGGATCATAGTGCAAATGTATTTTAATGATGAATCTACTACAGACCCTTCATAATATTATTTATTCATAGAGCTGCATTTCAATCTTTAGGACCTAAGCATAATTCTAACTTTGATACTAGTCTATACATTTTTAACGGTCACTTGTGGGTTTGTGTGGTTTGGGTTTTTTTGTCTTTTTTTTTTAATTGATTTACTTTCAGGTTTATTTTTAATTGTGAAAGGTTTATTTTATTCTATGTAAGGTAAGTAATTTTACAGTATTTGTTACATTGAGGGGAAGTGAAGTGTTCCTATTAGATGTAGGCAAAGAAATCACTTCATCTGTGGAAAGAGCATAAATTAAAGCTAGAAAGAGACAGCTCCAATTTATAAGGCTTCTCAGCTGAATGACTAGTTGCCTGGTGACTCCTCCCTAAATGGAGCCTGTGGGTAGGAGCAGCTTCAGTACAACTTTCTGGCTGCTCCCACTACTGTGTATCCCAATGACTCCCCCTTCCTTTTCTCTATACTGTGGGTCATTTTGAGAGGTACTCTGGACAACTTTCCTGGAGCTGCACCAACTTCCACTCAATCTGAATCTCCCTTCAACACAAGCTGTTATACTAGAAGATAGTTACCCACCATTCCTGCCACTGTAAAGATATCAGTCAGAAGATTCTGCTCCACCAGTTCCACTCCATTTGCAATGCCTTCCATCATACTGGATGTAACTCTGGGCTTTATCCGGTAGGATGACTGACAAGCTGTTGTTCAAGCTAGGGTTGTGCCTGCTGCTGAAATCTCCCACCAAGACATGGGATCGACCAAATGAGTATATGGATTTAAAATACAGAGCCCACCTACTGAGGATGATATGGCTCATGGACAATGATCAGGACCATCCTCCAAGTGAGCACCTACTAAGCATGGGAGCATCTCTTCATTGGCTCCTGTAGCAGCACTGACCATGGCAGCCTTATCAACCTTGCTTATTATATCAACAGTGGTTCATGCCTGGGTCCCAGCTGTACAACTGGGCTATTGTGATCCAGCTCCCTTACCTAACTATGGTTGTACCAGAAGGTCTTATTCAAACTGCAAGCATAGATTATCGCACTGGGTGCTCTACTCATTGCCAGACCACCTTCTTCCGGCCACATCTGGGAATCAGCTCTGCCGGACTGACGTCCCTCCTGTGGTTGCTCACTCAGTCACTCTCCCTGTCTCACTCACTTGGAACTCGACTACTCCTGCTTCATGGCTTGGCCCTCCAGCCAAGTCACTGTAGTCTTCCCCTTTCAGAGTATCAAAGCATCTTAGGACCCACTGTCTCAGACAGTCCTTCCTCTCACTGCCCCTTAATGACACCACTGCCCAGTAACTGGTAGGAGAACCCAGGCTTGCCCTCTATACTGGGTTCCAACCCAGGGACTCTACAACAAGCAGTCAAGATCTGCACAGTCCCAAACTTTGCTGCTGTATCCCTGGGCTAGTTTCTATCTTACCTTATCTCACCTTGACAGTGACTGTTGTTTCTCTCTCTGCAGCTACTCCCCGCCCCCCGTTCTGCTCTCAACTACAGGCCTTTATTCAGGCCCCTTCTGTTCCTGTCCAGCTGTGCTTAATCTCTAATTCGTCCTTGCTCCCTGATGGTTAATTGACCCACCTGGCAACCTTAATCCCTTCAGGTCTTGTGTGGGGTGGACACCCCATCCCAGCCCTAAACAAAACTTTGTTGTTAGGGAACACCTCAGAAGTCTGTTGGGTGCTATACCAGTAGCAATAGGAAGAAGGAGGCCAGCAAAGTCTGATACGGCCAAACTCAAACAAACTGGTCATCTACCTTTAAAATTTCTTATTCCCCAACTACTACTAAATGGCAGATTGCATAGAATGCTATGTAATATATCACAGAAAAACCTTATGATAAAAGAACATTAACAAGATTGCAAAGTTAAACACTCAATAGTCAGGAAATGCTAGAATTAAGGTTGCCTGTGAAACCTCATTTCATCTCTCTTGCGCACGTGCATTAAGACACAGTCTTTAATTACATGATCACATGCTATTTTTTCCACAGGATCCTACCTCATTCAGCCACAGGATGAACTTTGTTCACTTAATGAACAAGTATTCAATATTTTGTTTTCTCCTCATTGTTCAAGGTATGGCCCTAGGCCTTATTTACTGCATGCTATTCAAATCCTGCTCTGAAGATATAATTATTCATTTCCTCTTGGCTTTTCTGTGGTGCTCCGCTATGGTATCTGAGTGCTTCACAAATATTAATTAATATATTTTCACAACACCCCTGTGAGAGAAGGGACTGGTGTTATCCTAATTTTACAGACACCTAATTTGAGACACATAACACCTGATTTTTCAGAGCACTTAGCATTATACAGCATTTTATATGTTCAAAGCACAGCTTCTATTGAGTTAATTAGTAGATGAGCGCTCAGCACATGTGCAAATCAGATGCCAAGTCAGGCACCCAGAAAATGAGGAAAACACACTTAATGACAACCTATGAAAAGTCTGGTTTAAGTGACTTGGCCAGCATCACATAGGACTTCTGTGGCAGAAGAAGGAAACCAAAATTGTCTGGGCCAATAGGGGCGATCAGGATGACTCATTCCCTGTTCTCCCAGATTTTGTGTAGAACTCCTGGCAGGAGTGGTAACAGAGAGAAGGTACAGTTGAACTGGTCCGACCAAGGAAGAAGCAAAGTGTCCTGCTGGAAGTGATGACCTAGGCCTCCTCGGAAGCAATATGTGATGCATTTCCTGTTTGTTTGAGAGGCAAAAAGATCACTGGTTGGAGTTTCCCATAGAGTGAAAATATTGCACAGTACCAAGTTGTAGAGCTCCCACTCATGTTTGACTGCAAAATGTCTTCAAGCATATTTTCCCAGAAAGTTAAGCTGCCAATAGGGTGATTAAATTACTGACACTCCAGTTCCACAGACCGACCACTTCTATACATAGAGAGTTGAATCTCATTCCTCCCTGCTTGTTGACGTAGAAGACAGTTATGATGTTGTCTGACATAAGGTGAGCATGGATGAGCAGTAGAAAGGCTTCACAAGCCTTCTGGACTGTTTGCAACTTCAGAATACTGATGTGCATCTTCGACTCTTGAGAGCTCCAGATACCTTGTCTTGTGTGTCTGTTCATGTGGGCTCCCCAACCGAATAGGGATGCCTCTGTAACAATGGTCCTGTCCAGTGAGGAAGGGAGAAAGGGGACACCCAGGCATACCTGATGAGGATTTGTCCACGATAGCAGGGAAGACATTACCTTGGTGGGAACTGTTACCATGAGGTTCATGGAATAGCGGTTTGGAGAGTATACTGATTACAATCATGTTTAAAGGCAACGAAGAGTTTCACAAACAGGATGATGTAGGTGCATAAGGCCATATGAGCCAAGAGAGACACATCTTGACCAGTACTCAAGGGTTATCTGTAATCTGAGCTATGATATTATTCATGGTCTGGAACCTGTCCTTGGATAAGTACGCTCTTGCAGTAATAGATTTCAAAGTAATCCTGATAAAAATCCAGCGACTGTATGGTGGCGAACAGATTTTTCAATATTTACACTGATTCCCAGTGAGGAGAGGAGGTGCAGCATCGTGGAAGTTGGTGATAGTCATCGATGTAGGGTAAGAGAATGAGACCGCGACATCTGTCACGAGCTGCTAGTATCAAGAATACCTTGGTAAAAATTCTGGGAGTGGTCGCTATTCCAAAAGTGAACATTCTGTACTGAAAATGGTTGGAGCCCACCATGAATCTGAGGAAACATCTGTGAGTGGGATGAATATCTACGTGAAAGTAGGCGTCTTTCATTTTGAGAGCCGTAAATCACATGCCCTTTTCTAAAGATGGATTATAGATGCCAACATGACCATGTGAAATCTGAGTCTGCAAATGAAGTGGTTGAGATGGTGGAGGTCAAAGATTGGTCTCAGACGCTCTTACTTCAGGAAGTAAGTTGAATAAAACCTGCTTCCTTTGTACTGAGGAGAAACGTGTTTTATCACTCCTTGCTCCAATAGGGAGTCCACCTCTTGTTTGGGAATACTCTCATGAGAGTGGCCACCAAAGGGAAGTGAGGGGAGGAGGTTTGAAGGCAGTAGGGATGCAAACTCAATTGTATAGTTCAGTACCCACTTGTCCATTGTTGTTGCACTCCAGGTGTTGAAAAAGAGTTCTAGCTGGCCACCAAATGGTGTGGGAGGGTTGGGACATGTTGGGCTTAATGGTTCACGGCTCTCAAGCTCCCATCAAAAATAGCATCGAGCTGGGGCCTGAGATCGAGATGCAAAACCTGTTGCAGAGAGCGTGGGGAAGAGGGTCTTTTGAACCCGCTGCCAAGATCTTGCATGATGATTCACTCTGGTGCAAAAACTGCAGAACCTTTGGTTTAAGTCTAAACAATGGGCAATGAAACTTTCTCTTAGGGGCAAGAGTGTATATCCCCACTGAGCGGAGGATAGCCCTAGAATCCTTCAGTGTATGGAGAGACTCATCCATCTTTTGGTTCAAGAGCTGCAATTCATCGAAGGAGAGGTCCTCGATGGTATTCTGGACCTCCTTAGGGAACCCTGACGCATGAAGCCATGACTCCCTGCACATGAAAATGGCAGCAGCCATAGCTCTAGAGGAGGTATCTGCAGCATCAACTGTGGATTGGAGAGCTGTCTTGGCTACCAGTTTGCCTTTGTCCGTCAGAGTTTGGAAACAAACTCTGCCCTATTGCTGAAGGCTGTCAATAAACTGAGCAAACTTGGCATATTTCAGGAAGTCATAATTAGCTATTAGTGCCTGGTAATTGACTATCCTAAACTGAAGGCTAGATGATTAAAAGACTTTTCTCCCCAACAGGTCTACGCATTTGCCCTCTTTATCCGTAGGAGTAAACTGGAGATGTTGCTGAATAGTTCTTTAAGAAGCGGTCTGGCCCACCTGTGAGTTGGGAGCAGGGTGAAAAACCAAAAATTCTGCCTATTTTCACCAGCACATAGTAACACTTCTTTGCCCTCTTGGGGTTGGGAGCTCAGGTGGCAGAGTTGTGCCAAACTGTCCTCCCTGGCTCCATTAACAGGGAACCACCCTTCTGTGATCTGTACATCACATTCATACCACTGCTGTATATGGGCGCCCAACCATTGTAGGCTAATAGTGGCTGTGTATGCTAATATCTCTGCTTGAGATAGAGTGAAAGCTCACAGCAGTGATTTGCACAGAACTATAGGTCTGATTAGGCCAAAATATGAATCTTGAAATCTTATTTGTCTGTGTGTTAGAATGTAAGCTCTTTGGGCCAGAGACTGTGCCTACTTCTGTTTGGAAAATGGCTAGCACATTGTGAGTGCTATAAAAAACAAATAAAATAATGTTTAAAAAGTGAAGTAACATAAAAGACCAGACAAGTGAAATGTCTCATATAATTAAAATAAATATTTCATAAAAAAGATGAATTTCCTCAAATTTTGTTCTGAAACTAACCAAACACCCTAGCCCCGTCCCTTCACTGAAGCCCATTCCCTGAGGCCCCGTCTCCCGCTCACTACATTCTGCCTCCCTCGGTGACCAGAAGAGAATCTAAAAGGCTTTTGGAGGATGATTCCATGACAAATTTATCACACTCCTTCAGCTTGAGGGAGATGCGAGGATGCTATACTGGCATGTACCAGTACAATATGAGCTCTGATTAGCACTAAGTCTGTTCCTACCCCATCTTACAGAGATTCATTTGACCTCATTGTCTGTCCCCCAACGAACAATTCAGGAACACAAGAAACCTGAAAGATGATGACATAGCATCTGTGTATGTGGGTCATCACTGGAGATTGGGAGAACATTCCTTCTCCACTGGAAACTTCTGTTCCTTGTTTTTCCCCTCTTCTTCACTCCTATGCTGGAATGTTGTGCTCAGGGTTTACTAATATCATCACCCTGAGCTTTGCCAGGTTTACACAGGCAGTTGTTTGTTCCCTAAGTCTATATAATAGACACTTCTGTAAGTTCAAATCTATCCAGTTACTACCCAATGTGGAATGTGAGATACCAAAATTCTATCCAAAATATAGAGAAAATAGGTCTTCTGTCAGATGCTGCTGTATACTGACTGTGGCTAAATAGTAACTTTTTCAATAGTGACCACAGTAAGTGGTACTTTAGGCTGTAAGCTAAATAGCAATTTGGGGACTGGAAATAATTTTCTTGCTACAGCTGCCTCACACTGCGGGTCTGTTGGTCCTCACCCAAACATTCAAAAGCTATTACATGATTGTATGGTGCCTACCTAGCTATCCAACCATTAAAATGAATCCGTCACCTTAGTAATTAGGCACATTATACATTTCATTCAAGTAAACAGTGCAATCACTGATACACAAACACTTCAGCAAGTTAGGGATGTGATACAATCAAATGTACACTACTAACATTACACATACAATTCAAAGCAAATTCTCTCACACTGAAAAATACATGGAAGGAGCAGTGGGGAAATAAATCTCCACAATTCCCCCACTCCCACTGACCCATTGAGAGGGAGACAAAGTTGGTTTTCCTCTGCCATCCATGTGTAGGATGGCATAGCTAGCTACATAAAGGCCTCCATACCAGCTCCAGCCCTTGACAAGGGGCTGGCCCTGCCACTGCTTCTGCAATGATACCATACTACTGGGACCACTGTCTGGCTCTGTTGGAACAATTAACAACACCATGGATCCATTCCTAGCCTGCTCACTTCTGCCCCCCAGAGTGGACCTTGGACCATGCAAAGTAGTCTCTACAGTGTTCCCAGGAATGGGGTGGGGATTGTATCCAAGGCGCAGTTGAGCCCCGAACACTCTTCCACGTAGAAGGGCAGAGCTCTGTGTGTGGATGGTTCATCCTTTTCAGGGATCTTGGGGCATGATCTGGCCAGAGAAGTCTAATCTTTTCTCTCTAATAGCATGACCATATCTATGGAGCAGCACTCCTTAATTTTCTTGGCATTCATGATTTTAAACAATACTAAGGAAGTTAACCCCTCTTCTTTATTAAATCTGACTCTTCACCTGTTTCCCATTTCACATTCCCAGGGACATAAAATTGCAGAAAATTAGTTCTTATTAGTATGTAATAACAGTTTGAGTTGGAGAGATTACATTTGCCCCATATTTGTTTGAAATACATTAAATCCCCTTGAGACAATTTCTTCTTCAGATACTACCCCCTTTTACTTTCCAATGTGTTTTTATCATACGCCATTCTCCTCTCTAGCATCATCTCCACAGTTCCATATAAGTGCTCTCAGCGATGCTTGAGCACTTCTATTTAATCTCTATTTCAATCTTTTAATGGTAATTAAAAGCCATTCAGCTTTAGGATTTTTGTAAGCAAAATGGTCTTTGTGAATCAAACTATTGCCAGCTTGTGTTACTTGGATCTTTAAGAGCTATATATATATATATTTTTTTAAAGCGTAATGCTGACTCTGAGAACTGTACTCTCTGCTCCTACCATTTTTTCTCCACGATCTTAAGTGGATTCATCCCACCTATCACTAGGAAGTCATTACTGGGTTACTTTGCCACCTATTTGACTGAAGGAAGGTCGGCCTAAAATGTCCTATATTTAACATGGAATGTATTCAGACTCCAGCTCATTCTGAATGGTGGTGGTTGTGAGTTCCACAGTTGATCATCCACCAACCAGCTCCCAAGAGTTTTAATCTAAGGTTTGTAATTTGTAGTGTCTCCATTGATCATGGCTGTCACAGAATTTCAAAAAGAGGTGTCCTCTAAAATAAACAAGGCTTTACATTGGGCTTGAAAATTTTACTAGACACTTACTTGCCAGGGAATTATGCTTGTCAGCCAGAGGTTGGTATGAAAGAGAAGGGTCCTGCTGTCTAGGGACAACAGCTGGGAAAGAGGGCACAGAAAATGGTAAGACAGGATGGGTGCTGGCATTCCTACCAATAATCTGGACCTTGTTCAAGATAACAGAAGTCAGATAAAGCTGAATACCTCTCCAAACCTCCTCTGATTGCTAGAAAGGAAAAGGACAGTCTTTGACACATACCCCTTCTCTCTCTCACACACAGACCCCCAAGCTACCTGGCTGCTGTAAAGGAAGAGAGTCTCTGACGCTGGACCCCTTCTGCAATCTCATGGCTGCTGTGAGGGAGATGTTCCATTACTTCACCAACCCCCATCCCCATCCGTTTTTGGGCTCTCCTCCCCAGTGAATAGCTTCAATATCTGTCTGCTGCTGCTCGCAACATTTCCAAGCAGCAGCAGAATGCAACGTATGTGAATGTTCGTGTCTTTTTTGCTACCTTCAAAGTGCTGAGTAGTAGTTGTGAAAAGTGATCCATTTTCACACTCTGACGTCTTGGGAAAGTCATGAGCAGCAGCAGCAGCAAAGACACCGGTGCTGCCTGTGAGCAGCCTTAAAAGACAGCAATATGAGTTCACATTCTGCCAACATTTGGAGGGTTGTCTTCACAATAGGGTTGCCAATTTTGGTTGGATGTATTCTTCGAGATTTCATCACATGACATCATCTTTAATTAAAGATTAATCTTTAATTCCTGGAGACTCCAGGCCAATCCTGGAGGGTTGGCAATCCTACTTCATAATCATATGGGCTAGAAACCTAATATTTTTTAACAGAAGCTGAGATTTTTCAGAAGTAGATAGCACTGATTGCACCACTCACCAATGGAAAAATTTGAATAATTAATCATGTTCTTAAGTCTCTAAAATTGCTCCCATAATTTTTCTTCAACAATATGTAACATGTTGTAGTTCAATAGGACTTCCAAGAATCTTTTAAGATACTGGCCTGCTAACCCATCTGGTCATCAATGCAATCCTCAAAACTGTTTTAAAAATAGGTTGGAGCTCCTGCAGGAGGAGAGATCAGGATATTTGAGAAAGGAATGCTCTCTGTCTCTTAGTATTTTTATAACGTTGTCCTAATCTGGATTGTTAATTGAGCAACTTTACTGAAAACTGTGTGCCATCCTAACGAATGGCACCAATAGCAGTTGATATAAGGACTTTTGAACAAAAAAGTTGTAGCTCCTGAATGAAGAGAATGTCATACTCATGTCGGTTTACTGGGATTGTGCTGGATGCAGGGGCAAATGTAGCTCCACCCTCCATCCTGGCACTGCAACCCTAATCCCAGCCCAGTGAAGAGGATAGGCTAGGAGGGCATGTGGGAGGTTGAAGAGCTAGCCCACCCTGCAGTTACCCCACAGCAACAGCTGGGCCTGGCTCCCCACTCCAGGAATTGTGAACAGGTGCACAGGGTCGCAGAGCCATTCAGGCTTGGCTTGACCGCCTGAGAGGAAGCTGTGATCCCATGTGCCAGATTGCAATGCCGAGAGCGGGAAGCCAGGCCCAGCCCCACAGGACAAGAGCCACTGCTGCAAGCTTCCCTGCCTCACTCCTCCGCCCCCTCCACGGAGCCTCCCCACCACACCAGCCCAGAAGAAGTGTATGTTTCCCTGGTTTTGCACCCTTGATTTCATGATTTCTGCAGCTGCAGTTGAACCCATGAAACCACGCTAAAAACACCGCTGCTTGGATGTCATAGTTTCTTAACAAAATATGAGTAAGGGAGAAAAGTCAACAGATATTGTGTACGATGTGCAATTGCTATTGCCATGCAATAATGCATATATTGCACGAGACAAATATCTTGTCCTATCCACAACAGCAAATATGTAAGCAGCAGCCGAAAGAACAAAATCATCACTCTGATAATTAAACAGACATCTCAGAGAAACACAAACTGAAAGGAACTATATAATATTTTTTCTACCTACTAATTCAATTAAAATTCCTTTTATCAAGACTGCTCCTCTTTCTCTGCAGAACATGAGCTCCACTCAGAAAAGACACTTCAAACTATGAGAACTGAACACTGGTAATCCTTCTTCCAGGTGCTGCACATTATCCAATCAACACAACATAAACTGATCTCCATAAGAAATTCTAGCCTCATCATACAACCTTTGGGTAAATTTTAAAAATAGTCCTTGATTTTGAAATAAAGTTGAAAGTATTGTGTCAGAACAAAGTGAAAGAGGTATCATTAGCCTTCAAATGTGACAAATAAGAAAGACGTAAACAAGTGTCAGGATAATTAAAAAACCACTGTTCACTTTTTAGAAGGAAAAAATGAATTGCACAAGAAATATTAAGCTAACAAAGCAAGAGCAAATATGAGTAGAAAAAAATGACAGTTATCTGCAAAATTCATAAATGTGTCTTTTGTATAACCATAATGATCATATTTTATGCTGTCATTTTACATTTAATTGCTCACCCTGGTACTTTTCTTCAGAGAAGCCATCAGTACCCCACAGAGCCAGATGCTGAATTGCAAAAAAACATACTGTGACCATGGACTTATAGGAAAGTTACTTTGCTGAGCTGTGGTGTATGACAAGTTAATTTTTGCAATTACTCTTTTTTTCCCCAAGAATAAATGAAACTGCAGGTCATTACTATTCTGTATCATTAAAAAGAGGGGAAAAAACTAGTTCCAATCATAAAGCCCTCAAAATCAGTTTTTCATTACTTTGACATATGAAAGCAAGTTTCCACACTGCTTTTCCTCAATATGACCTAATGAAATAAACACCACCTCAAATGAAATATGTAAACATCTTGATATGTTAAAAGACACAGAACTACAGTATAGCTTTACTATTACACAATGCCAAGCTATCACATGCCTAGAATAAAAGTGTTCTATGGAGTATGCTTAATATCTCACTCACAGCTATTAGTTCTGCTATATTATACTAAATGTAAAGTATTAAGAGATGAGGTTGCTCAGCTGTCATGTGGACTGGACCCCGTTCATTCATCTACCCACAAGATGTAAAACGTTCAAAAATTTAACCACCAATATCCACCACTGTCAAATCCCCTGTGCAATCAAACAGCATGAAAACTCATATCATGAAACATGTATTGTACGTTTTCTATAGTTGTGCACATGCCATTTGAAATAAGACACAGTAAAGTCTCACAGAGTTGTGCAATTATTTGAATTTCAAAATATTACTGTACTCTGAAAATGAAGTATTTTCCAAAGCACTTTTTCTTATAAAAAGCTTTTTCATTTTCTGCACAATTGCTTTATTTTTCCATGAAGTACTCCTCCTCCCTTTTACCAAACACAATCTAAAAAAGTAGAGTTTGCAGAAAAAGGGGTCCTGCTTACTGGCTAAAAATAAGACAACACCTATTAATTTTAAAAAGTAGGAAAAATGTTCCAATTGTCACTGCATATGTTATGGTTGCTTAAGGGAAGCCAAAGCAATATCCCAAACACATTATAATTTGAATTTGGAGCTGGTGACAGATATCAGATTAACAGCCTTGGAGAGTGAAGTCCACTGTTTACTCTCTGAACCAGTACAGAATATGCGCTTCCAGCTTCCAACCTCCACCTGAAAGGACCACTTCTAGGGGTGAAAAGGCAGTCTCCTCTTTCAGTCCTTATTAGTACAAGGAAGCATATCAATTACATCCTTTAAACCAATAGTGAAGGGGGTTTGCCACTTTGGTTTTGTTTTTTGGAATGGGGAAGCATGGATTGTTGGCTAGGTGATATAAACAACTGCCACTAAATACCTTGACTGGCATCACCAAATAACTTCATGCAAACCAGTGATAGAATGGAAATGCCTGTCTTATCAGTCTAAGCCCAAATCAAATTAGTGACCTTCTCAGATGTGGCCCTCTTTATTACACTGAATAGCATTTTACTCCTGCAGTAATTCCATTGCTTTCTTCCTAGACAGGAAGCTTATTGCGCTGAAAAAGTTCAAGAAAGTTATATTTTAATAAATGTGTCCAGCTCCTCATTCACCATGTGAACTCCTCTCCTGCTACAGATATCCCTATATACATACTTTCCTCCTCTCACATACCTGGTTTGTGTGTCTGCGACTATCATTGGTTCTAAGCACACAACAGGAACCTAAACACATTTATTAATAAAAACAGTATGACAAATACAGGAAAAGTCCACGCATTGCTTTGTATTTTAGCAACTCAGGCCTACTACTGCTTACAAAGGGTGTTCATCATCATAAGACTTAGAAAAAAACATTCAAAATATTATTGTTAAAATTATTTTTTCAGAATAAATTGAAAGGTTTGAGTTGTATGTCAGTCTTCTATATAAAGGAAATGTTGTAACCAGTCCATTCTGTGCAACCAGAAGCCTTGCAAAAAGTGCTGAGAAGGAGGTAGTCTGTTGCTTAAGAGGGGCCGTCTATATGCAGACAAGGAATTGAACATCTCTTAAAATCTCCAGCCCCACAATTTTTATTTCAGTATATCCCATTTGCAATCACATCATTGCTAGGGAGGGGAAATTGTACCGTTCCAACAGAATTACAACATGTAAATATAACTGATGTACTTAGTAAAGAATGGAGTTACCACCCAAGACTACTAATTAATCAGGTGAGAGATTTCTACATTCAGCAAGGAATTTTTGTTGAATGTTCTTCACTCAGCAATGTTTAAAATCATGCTCATCAGCAGAACTATAAGTAATAAGCTCTCTCTTCCCATATGGGGAGGAATCTTGAAATAGAGACACACAGCTAATTCTAACACAGTAATCTTTACAGAATTATTGCAACCTACAACTGAAGACATTCCAACTTTACTTAAAAATGTAAAACAAAAGTTTGCAGCAAAGCCATTTGTGAATCGACAGGTTTCCACTTGTCTGACCTAACAATAATGAAAGACAATGTCCATAGCTTGAGATGTCTTTCTGTTTGGAAGCCAGTGGTCAGAAAGTTAAAGATGTAATATATGACTTCACTGGAACTACTCATATGAGTAAGGCTGTGATACCGCAACCTGTTCCAAGTGCGCAGACTCACACCCTCATACGAAAGACAATGGAAATCAAAGGTACAGGGGTTCATCTATCTGGAATGATTTACAGGCTCAGGATTTAACGGCTGAAGGATCAGGATCTGCGTTTTTTCTTCAGCAGCGTAAAAAAAATTGTATAAAATTTGTCTATTTCATATTCTACTCATATAATTTATGTAAAAGCTTTTATACCAGTGAATCAATAAAGAATGCCCCAAAATGTTTTTAAAAAATCCCAAATGCCAAACCCTTTCTCCATCCCCCCAAAACTCCAAGACAACCATTTTTGACAACCAATGAACTAATTTAAAGTAAAACACTGTAAAAGCTGCCACTCATAATATAATAATATAAACCATTGTACATGGGCACTATACTGTTAAAAACAAAGTTAAAAATATTTATTAGAGTATTTACATTTTAACACATAGTACAAATATTTAAAACAATGCCAAACATTACTGTATAAAATTCCCAGTGAAACATGGATTTTTCAACTCCAGTTCAGAATTCACTATAACAAGCCCTCAGGTACTACAAAAGTATCAGTCCTGATATTAACTATTTAATTCTTTGGGTGACACTCATTTCTACAGAAGGGATTTAATAATTTATTTGTATATTCCACTGTATAAATTGTGCTGCTAAGAATACAGTCCACGAAGTTGTAGAAAAAACGCGACGCTTGTTGATAGCGATATAAGGCAGGATTATTATAAAAACCAATTATATCTTTTCAGTCTTTTTTCCTTAATTAAAGCAAAAAGCATCACTATCTTTCTCAACAGTAATCATGTGAAAGCTGTATAGCATAGATACAGTAATTAACTTAACCTTATCACTTAACTGTATTGGGTCATTCAAGTGAGGCACAGTATCAAAGCTAAGAATCAATGTTGTAATGCTAACATTTTAAAGCAGTTCAGAGATTGAATAATGCCATCTGTAAATGGACAGTCTTTGTTCATGCTTAGCTATGCTGGATAAAATGTTCCAGCTCATAACTTTAATATGGCAGCTTAACCACTTAATCATTGTACATTAATACACTATCAATATTGTGAACATGTAAGTACAAAATTACTTGTCAAAGTAATCAGATATTACCAATTTCATACATAAATACGATACATGTGGGATTTTGTCTTAATTATACATTTACATCAAAGAACATATATTATATTAAAAGAGAAGGTATGGAAGTGAGTGATCACTTCTAAACAGAAGTTAATATTACCTTTTCCTAAAATGTGTTTTTTAAACGAAAACTAATGTAATTTTTTTCTGGTTTCCTTTGTTAATTTAACCAGCTGTGCAAATTTCAGTTCATTTTATCTTTGCACAGGGGCATCATGGGGATTTTCATAACTGAAAGACTTGTGCTGTATCACAACAAATTAAGCTTAATTAAACACTCTGTTCGGTGTCCATTGTTAATTGCACCAGTTAACTTGATGCTGAGCTTTTTATTACGTTTTCAAACATTTCAGAGAACACAGCATTCTTCAGTTAAGATTATGTTTTCATTTATAACTTTAAAGTTGTTTCTTCATTGTGGCTAGCTATATTTTAGCTCATTTATTACTTTTGTAAAACAATCAAAAATTCTGTTGCCAAGACAGTAATTTGAGGTCTTTCACTTTCACCAAGTCAGACACTAAATCATAGGGGACGATTATCAGCAAATTCTCTCCGACAGGCCCTAAGCCTGCTGAGGTAATGCAGCTGACAAATTTTGATGCGCCATGCCTGTGCACATTATGTTCACGTAGTGTGTACATCTGGGCACCCTTTATGGCGATGCAGCAAACAGCCAATCATTTATTCCACTCTAATTAGCACACATGTAAATCCTCACCAATCAAGCCACTTGCAGAGTTACTGTTGTGGCAGCCATACAGCAAGCTGGCAGGACACGTGAAGAAAGTACAAGAAGAAACTATTGGGTTTGATTTGAACCTGCCGTCACACCACGGCAGGTCCCCCTAGTCCTGACTGTAACCAGCTCTCCCCTTCAAAACCCATCACTGAGCTACAAAAGAAAAAGGTCATCAGGCAGATTGCTGATTGGCCAAGATGCTTTGATTCTTTACAAGCTTTGGGAGAACACCTGAAGCAACATTCTTCTCTTATAGCTTACAGCGCAATAGCTGTCGCAAGCAAAAGTCAGGCTTAGCTTTCAAACATGCTGCACAGCATGGAATGCATATTAACTTAAAGAAGCACTGTCCACCTTAATATTCTATATCTTGTTATATTACTAGGAAAATATCTGCCAGATGTCAACATCCTTTTTCTTTCATTACAAACACAGGTGCCCCTATGCAAACTCTTATTTTGAAATAAACAACTAATACCTGCAAAGTGAAAGTTTAAGACATTCAGTCAAACTACTAACTCAGTTTTATACTACCTAACTCCAAATAATACTATATGTGCTGAAATACGTAACATGTAGACCTCTCATTTCCTATAATACAATCAGGTTAACAAATCACAACACTACATTGTACTATTTATTACTGTGTTATAAAATCCTGTATTTTAAATATAAGGACTTTCAATGTATAAATTTATCTTACAAGTATTTGACAGGTTTCAGAGTAGCAGCCGTGTTAGTCTGTATTCGCAAAAAGAAAAGGATACTTGTGGCACCTTAGAGACTAACCAATTTATTTGAGCTACAGCTCACTTCATCAGATGCATCAAGTATTTCACAGTAAGTTTAGGAAAGTATTTCTGAAGGCAAAAAGCAACAAAAAATTTGGTGTTTTTTGACCTTTTTATAGCAAATTCTACTTATATCATTATATTTTCCAGAAAAAATAGAACTGTGTTTAAAACATGATTTAGTCAGTCATATTCATATTTGTATTCAAGTGAACTGAGGGACAGAAAGATACATTCACTAAATAAATCTTAACTTTTTGCACTTGTGTTCCAATTAATCTTAATTTACTTGAGTAAACACAGTTATAAATTGATTTGTTATATCATACAAATGAATGAAGCAATTAGCTATGGGTGGTTTGGCATCAGTTCATTTTTCAAGAAACTTTTGGATAAAATACTGATAAAATCTATTATTCTTATAAAATTACCTAGAAAACAAAAACAGAGAACGGAGAAAGCTGGTAGGGGCACAGGTCTCAATCAAGATTTATGAGAAAAAATAAGGTATAAAAACAGAAATCTTTTAGAAGTGAAGTAAGAAAACAAAAATTTACCTTGACTATAGTAACATCAAGGTTTAGGTAAAATAGATACTAATACAATAATATACAGTTAGAAATAAAAAACAAGCATATTCCATTAGTGAAGTATGAACGTAGCTTCCAGAAGTAGAAAAATCATAAGGAAAACAGTGCTCACTTTACTCATGCAAATGGCTCCTTTGATTTCATTAAGACTACTTCTGTAAGTAAGGCAGCTTAATCTTGATAAACTGTTAGATACTTAGAATTAGATAAATCCTTAGATTAAAAAAAAAGTCTGAATTTTAACTACCTGTTTTACCCAGAAATATCTTACATTCATGGGAAAAGAATGAATGCACATTTTCTTCAGGACAAATCACCTAATGATATTGCCTGATTCACAAAAAAAATGCATAAGTGAACTGTATGCTGGGATATCTGTAGCAACAAGGTAACTGTTAGAGTCAGTGTGTGACCTTTGTAAGTTCAATTTGAAATGAGTTGCTAAATTTGTATTTGCATGAGACAGTTTGCATGGCTTTGCAGAACCGGAAGTTTGAGAGGCTGCCCAAGCAAATGTAGTTTTCCTCTGGCTGAATCTCAACATGAACCCAGTAGGCAAAATTGTGTTCATTCCAATTCTGACCAATTGGGTTCATTATGAGATTCAACCAGATTTGGTTCTAACACAATCTTGCCTGTTTGCATCAGTTTGCTCATTCAAAAGAAAATTAAAATGAGCTTTATCTCTGATGTAAGACCAGGGCCGTGATGTATGGCAAACAAAAACAAAAAAAATCCCTTTATAACTAGGATGTCACTAGAATGCAAGCTAAAATATAAAATAATAACGCTACAGTTCCCTACCAAGGGGGAAGCTACACGAATGAATCTACAGGGCTCTGCCAAGTATATATAGTAACTAGGACTCATTTCCTGAGCAACAAGAGAATTTTGGTCTTACAGGCACATTACACACTTTCTGCACTGCCAACCCTCATTATTCAAAAATCGTAAGGTTTTTTTGGCTTAAAAATTCTTTATTTTTGCTTTACGGTCTTCAAGTCTTTGGGGTTCACTTTGGTCATATTTACAGGTTTTTCTTTACAACCTTGAGGATTAGGAACATACTTTTTTGTTTTTAAGTGAAAACTCTGGGATTCTTACCTAATCACATACCTCCAGGAGCTGATAATTTAAGAAAAACACCTAACAGGGTGGGACTTGAAATAAAATCATTGAAGTTTGCAACACTGCAAATTCAAACATAATTATAAGACAAAATAATAATGAGACACCAAATGAGAGAACTGCAGAAGAAAACAACATAGTAGGTAATGGTCTATTAGATACAGACAGAGGAACTAGGAAATTTCCTCCTGATATTTCCAAATGGATCCTAGGAACTTGGTGGCAAAACATGTTTATTGACCCACCCTGACTGCAGTTATAAGAACCTTCATAAAGCTGTTGTAGTTCTGCTGATTCATTGGGGCACTTACTTCACCCTAGCTGAAAAGAGGTGAGATGGACTCTTTATACTGGAAGGGCAGAGAATGCACACAGGAAAACCACAACGGTAGCACACTGAGGAAGCTCAGGTTCAGATTTGTGTTGTGTTATTGTTATTGAGTTTGCCTATAAAGCCAATCTTCAGTAAAGGGGAAGAGTTTGCACATTAATCAGCAAATGGTTTGCATGCTATATTGAGCACAGAGTAAGGGCTCAGCCTGCTGAAATAGCTCAGCTGAAGAACAACACTTGTCTCTGAAGAAACCAAGAAACCAGCTTCCACAGAATTGGGCTGACCCTCCTGATCATGGGGATAAGGTGAACCTTTAAGGATCAATGACTAAAACATATTTGGTCTCGGTCACATGACTTGCCTCATGTGAACTATCCCAACAAGTCAATGTCAAACTCAAAGTACACTATAAACAGTGCAGCCTGATAAATCTGCAGATTCGCAAACAGCAAAACAGCATAAAGCTTCTGTGGACAATTCACACAAACTACTCCTACTTCACAGATGCAATTCAACCGCAGAAGCCCTGATGTCAACTCTGATTAAGAGTACTTTGCAGCGTTTCTATAGCAGTGTTGGTCCCAGGATATTAGAGAGACATGGTGGGTGAGGTATAATCTTTTACTGGAGCAACCACTGCTTGTAAAAGAGACAAGCTTTCGAGTTTATACAAAGCTCTTCTTCAGGTCTAGGAAAGGTATTCAGAGTGTCACAGCTAAATACAAGGAGAACAGAAAAGAAGTTAACACATGTTGCAAGAGACCATTCAAGGTGAAGTATACAGTTAACACCTCTACAGTCATAGGACAAAGGAGGGTTAGTGGGTTACAGATTGTTGTAATGAGTGATAAATCCACTATCTTTACTAAGTCCATGAATTTTTGGTGTCTTGCAGAGTTATTAATTTAAGTTCCAAAGGCTCATCTTTTGACGGTGTTGTGCAGGTTTTCTTTGAGGATGAGGACTGAGAAGTCAGATATAGAGTGATCGTTTTGTGAAAAGTGTTCATCCACAGGTGATATGGTGGTTTTGTCTGATCATTTTTCTGTGAGAGTTCATACAGGAATGGAGTATCTTGTTTCACCCACCTAGTTGTTACTGGGGCATTTAGTGCACTGGATGAGGTACACCACATGTTGTAATAGGCATGTGTAGGACCCATGGATCTTGAAAGATGAGTTGTGGGGCGTATTAATTAAGCAGTGGAGATGTGTCTGCAGATTTTGCATCTGTTGTTCTGCCAGGGTCTGGTGCTGCTTTGATTTGTTTTGTTCTACTCTGTGGGGAGTTTGTTTCTGAATATGAGCTTAGAGACACTTGACGTTGTTTGAAGACCAGATGAGGGGGTTCAGGAAAGGGTTCTTTCAGTATGTGGTCCCCATCAAGCATGGCTTGTAAATGTTTGATGATACCCCAAGTAGTAGAAAGAGAGAGCCTGAAACATGAGGCTTAGTATAAGAAGCCTGATCTGAGGCCTGTGGCTTGAACTAAAGCAGTGGTCAAGCCTTGCTGATATAAAGCAAAGTTAGCAAAAGTCCGGTTGTAAGCAGAAGTCAGTTGATCGAACCAACATATACAGGGTAAAGGGTGGTAACTAACCCTGTCAGAGGGGCTATATGTAACTGTTTTGTATCAGTGTATAAAAGAAGGGTCACAGAGAAGCTGTCTTGTCCAGCCAACGGGGGTACGCAAAGTCCCGCCATTTACTGAGCTGAGTCCATTGTCACAGGCATACATGTATTATGTAGCACGTATAGGGCACTAATTCCATGCTTCGTCAACAATAAACCTGGCCACGTACATTCACTACAAACCGAGTCTTGTGGTCTTACTGGGCAGTTCGACTGAGGTCTGCTGAGCCAGCTCTCTGCGCAGAGCTGGCACATGGGAAGAACACACACGCAGCCAACAACTAACAATACCCCATATGTGATCTACTGTGGGGTGGTAAGTGACAACTGAAGGTGAGCGGTCAGAGCTTTTTCTTTCCCCCAGTATTAAAGCAGTTTCTCTCCGGGTATTTGGGGGCCCATTACATGATGCAATCTACTTCTCTGGTGGAATGTCCTTTATTGGTGAAGGCGGTTTGAGTGTATTATGGTACGAGTCCTGGACTTTCTCCTCAGAGCATATTCTGTGGTATCTGAGTTCTTGGTTGTACGTAACACATTCCTCGGTGTGTTAAGGGTGGTTACTAGATCAGTGATAGTAAGTGTGGTGATCAGGATCATATCAAGAAATCTGCTATGCAGAGTCAGGCACTCAGATACCACAGAATATGCACTGAGGAGAAAGTTCGGGATACACACCATAACACACTTAAAACCACCACTCTCTGAGTATTTTTGCAGTTTGAGCTGAACAATTTGCAGGGCTCCAATAACAAAATATAGGTGTAATTAAAAAAAACAACTAAGCACCAAAAGATGAGAAACTGCCATTATGTAGGTACTGTATACAGAATATGCAGAAGAGAAAGTGGTTAAAAGAACTGAGAATTGATGTAAATTAAGCCACAGACAAGCTTATCAGCCATCAGGCACATATATTATCACATCGGTCCCTAAATCAAGAAAGAAGTCAGTTAAAGGCTCATATGCAATCATTGATGAACTCACTAAAGTTAACAACATAGCTACCCAGTTCATCCAATGAGAATCCAAAGCAGATGAGTTCACTTTGACAGGTGGCAAAGGAAAAGCCCGAGAACAAAAAAAAAAATTATGCCCACTACCAGTCCCTTGACAATTTTGTGGTGATGTACAATAACAAATATGATAAAACTCTTATTTTCTCTCTCTTCTGATGTAGCTTTTGAATTTTTTGGTCCTCATGATGTCATCAGTTTTTCTTTTCCTACTATATTACCACAGAAAAGAATAGCTATACATATGTAATTCCGTTAAACTGCTGAATCTTATATATCTTACATAGTTATGGCCTGTTCAAACCTCTCTCTATATACTCTTTGATCAATTAATAGCAGCCATATTTTTGTGTTCGCTTTATATTAGCAAGTTTTTTATCACCTCCAAAGAAAAGATCAAACTTGATATTAAACCTTTTTATGTCCTGCCTTTTTATTTACATATTGTCAAAGTGTATAATATTTGTTTCCTTCTGGATAAGCAAAACTTTATTCTCAATTATGTTTATCTTCTAATAACAGGTCATTATTAGAGATGTAATAAGATAAAAATAACAAAATTGTTCAGTTAAGACTGTTTGTAAAATTGTACAACTAAAAAAAAAAATCTACAATTTTGTTACTAAGTTTGAACCAAACTGGCTAAACATCCTAGTGTTCTAAATATATAAAAAACCATACAAAAAGAGTTCTGAACAGGCCTTATTTATATAAGATATAGCATTTTTCTGAATTGCATATTGATGGAGATTCTTCTATTCTGGGGTAGAGTGGTAAGAAAAACAAAACAGTGACGACATCATCAGGTCCAAAAATTAAATAACCACATCAGAAAAGGAAGAAAATGGCATTTTTATTTTCATTGCCCTGATGTCATCTGCATGTCACTTCAACTGTTCCAAGCTGAACATCCCAATACAACACTTGGGTCAACACGATTGCCCTGCAGCCTTTGAAAGCCTAACCTGCTTGTCGCATACAAGTCAGAGGAAATTATTTTACCAGTATATATGGGACTAGTGAGGCTACATGTTTGAAATATAGTTCTAGCTACCTTATTACTAAACAAATATTAAAAGAAGTAGAAGGAATATCAGAGGGCAGCTAGAACGATAGGGAACTCTGGGTATTTAGTTAGTCCAAAAGGTTAAAGAAATTATGGTAGGTCTGTATTAGTTAGAAAAGAAGAGAATAAAAAGAGACCTCTCCGCTGTACATGAAATTCTAAAAGGAATTTAAAGGACAGCTTGATATTCCTTTGAACTTATCTGAACTAGTGTCAAATACAACAGCAAGGAGGCCTCATCTTAAGCTAAGAAAGGTCAGGGGAACAGGGCAGGAAAGGAATTAAGGTGGAATTTCTTTACGCAGTAAACAATAAGTACATTGGATAAACTGCCAGGGGCAGAAATCAAAGCAGCTATGGTAGTATAAATAAAAGTTGAGATGAGCCATTAGTCCTGCACTAATTTTTCAGTGAAGTATGAAAACAGACAGTGATTAATATTTTTACTCAAAATGTATTATTGTTTCACATAACTAGAAAAAACAAACTGCATGCATTTTGTTAAACTGATTGAAAAAATGAATAATCTCACTCTTATTTCTCTAAATATGTTGCTATCACATCAGTAAAAGTATGGCGACTGGTGGGCTCCACAAAATCTTGCCCTATTGAACCTATGTCAATTTACATGTACTATTAGTAGCCATGACATTGCTTCCATACAACCTCAGGCTATGATCCTACCAGATGTCACAAAGCTCAGCAGGGTCAGGTCTTGTCAGTGTTTAGATGGGAGACTCCCAAAGAAAACTCAAGTGTTGCAGAGGTTCTGGTGGGTAATTAAAGTAACTAAATTCTCCCTTACATTGTCATTGGACAGTTTTCTTCACTTACTGTCCTGGAATGCTATATAAAACTTTTCTGTATACTATAGACAGGCTTGGAAGGATTAGATTTTTACATGTAATTGTCTGTAAACTTCGATTTCACAGTACATACACAAACCAATGAAAAAATGTTTCCATCGGCTTGAGAACTTTGAGTTTGACTTAAAGATATTTACTTTGTATATTTTGACATATGATGTTGATAATTTGTGTTTTAACTATTATAAAGATTTACCTTTTTGAATGTCAACTTCTACTGCTATAAAATAATTAATCTGCCCCCCGTTGTCTTAGTCCCGCCCACCCATAATTTCCTGCAATTGTGAAAATATAAAATAGATAAAAATAGAAAAAATGCTTACAAATAAAATCAATGTTTTCTGTCAAAATTATAAAAATAAAAACCAAATTCTGCCAAGTCTAACTATACAACAGCTGCAGCGTTCTCTATACAAGGTGACTGACTAGACAAGCACGTTCGGGAAGTAAACCTCAACCTCCCTACTCCAAAGTATGTGAGTATCAATATTAATTGGAAATTAAAATTGGTCCAAAATTATCCAGTTGTATGTATCCAAAATTTTTAAATGTTTCAGATGTCCCCTGGGGCTACTGGAAAAAAGCAGCCTTATCTGTATATTGTGTTTTCTGAAAATCATGTTGGGATTCTTTGAAATGAAAAGTTTTATGTAAGGTAAGTGTGTAACATATTATGGTATGTGTACCTCATCTGAAGCAAGCACTCTCCTTCTCAACTACAGAGGTCAGAATTCTGGCTTGGCCAACCCATTCACCAAATTGAGATGGAAGATGAAGACATGCCTCCCCTAAGACGACACAGCATTTACTAGGTTACCCATGCTGACAATTCAGCAATCATCTTGAATGCCAAAAAAAAGAAAAAAGTGACATTCCCATGATATATAGTGATTAACACTCGCAGAGGCTGTTTTACACAAAGTCATGCTAGCTGATTGCCTATGAAGGAAAACATTTTCATATTAATGTCTCTCAAGTTTCTGCATAAAAGTAATGTTAATACTCTACATTATAGAAGCGGTAACACATTTTTCCCTTATATTTCACTTCATTGCTTGACTATAGCTAAGAGAAAGGTGGTTATCCCCGAAGGTCTTAACATTGCCTTTCCCAGCACATAATTAGAATACTGGAAAGGCAAAGAATCTCTTGCAGAACTCTCCTATGCCAAGTGTAATTTTTCCAATGCCACTCATGAAAATGAAAATGGAGGATAGTTAAGAGACTGGATATAGCTATTGTTGCCCAATTTAGGGTGTGTTAATATTATGAATTGAAAACTTATTTTCAATATAAATCTATAAACCTATTACAATAAACCAAATACTTAAATTATAAGAAAAGAGAGATAGATAGATAGATAGATAGATAGATAGATAGATAGATAGATAGATAGATAGATAGATAGATAGATAGATAGATAGATAGATAGATAGATATGCAAGAAAGCAGGTTAATCCTGTAGGCTACACTATGCACCTTGGACTGTACACTCATTTCTAAGGGGGAAACTGCTTTTTTTAAAATCTGCAACCTTTACTCTTTTTTGATTTAGCTGTTCATATAATTTCATTTACTGCTATGGCCTTCCCTTCTATACAATGCCTGCAGGCACTAATTTTATTTAACATACGGTATATTTCACACCCCACAGGGTGTTAATGAGTGGCCAGCTGCCTGTTGTGATATAAGTAACCGTAAACCCAATGTCTTCTTTACTTCTTTGCTGGTTACAGGTTTTCTATTGTGACACATAAATGTCAACTGGTATGATCAGAAGTAAACAGTCATGACAGACAGGAATAAAGGAACTGACAGTTGAAGGTGCTGATCTCCATCAGGCTTCCACAACTGCTAGATAGAGTGCTGAAGGCTTTGTGGAATGCTCCTGACTAACATAGATCTTTACCTTTAGAAAACATAGCATACCACCTAACCAGATGGCTTAGTATCATCCAGACACATGAACATAAATATAGACAGAAGAAAAAACTATGAAGGCGCATCAAATGTGTTTGGAAAGGGCAGAATCCGCAGCCAGTCTGCCCTGTGAATCTGCAACAGGTTAGGGGGATATATTACTACCTACAACAGCTTAAATTAACTATGAACATACAAAGAAAAGTCCCATAAAGTTTAAGGTTTCCATTAAATTAAGCTTGTTGGTCAGAGGAGAGGTCAGAAGTATTATATTCAAGTCACGTATTACTCACATGTGGCTTCCTGTGATATTGGACAAAACACATTTCATGGAAGATGTGACTTTCAACTGAAAACGTAGAAAAAGTAAAACACCTTTTGGCTTACACAATGAACCAGATTCTCTCACCACAACTGGCTCATATGCATTACACATACATTGCAAAGAAGCCAGAATTTGCCTATAGTTGGCAACCTGAGAATTCATTGGCAGGGGAGAGGGAAGCATGAGGAAACTAAAGGATGATGAAAGCTGCTAACTCTCAGCTGGTATAAAACCAGAATAACCAACTCCTGTTCAGTTTTACCACTTCCCACTTTGGTGTTGGGGGTGTAATGCAATTCTCCAATGGCATATATACCTCTACAGTGTTCTAACTTATGCCAGAGCTGGTGCAGATAGATCCACAGAATGACAGAGCTGTAAGTAGCTCTGATAACCTCTCCCTCCCTGCACCAAGCACAGGAGGGAATTTGGCCCAATATTTCCTCTCAATAAAATTCTCAGTTATTTGACTTTATTATTGGGAACGTTTATTCCTTACATTTCTGTTCTCAATAAGATATTATAAAATATTTTAGCTGCATTCTTCTGTATATGTAGCCACCTGAAGAAGAGGTGTGTAAACTGAAAAGCTTGTCTCTCTCACCAACAGAAGTTGATCCAATAAAAGATGATACATCACCCATCTTGTCTCTCTAATATGCTGGGACCAACATGGCTATAACAACACTGCAAACAACTCTTCTCTACCTGTTATTTGTCCTCCAACTATTGATCTTGTTTTAAAATATAAACTTTTAAATTACAATGGCAGTGAAAACATCAGTGGAACACAAAGACGAAGATAGCAACGTTTTGTCTCAGGTTTTGCTAAGTGCCGAAGAAATATTAAAAAATACAAATATACTGCAATAGTTTGGGGACTAAAATTCATATTTGATAAAAAGCATTTCAGTTAAAATGAATTATGTAAAGCTAAATTAAATTTGTGACAAGTGAAATTTGTGACAAGTGAAAAACCATCCCATAGTTAAGTGTTCCAACCAGTGCCGCCCAGAGGATTCAGGGGGGTCTGGGGCAAAGCAATTTCGGGGGCCCCTTCCATTAAAAAAAGTTAGTTTTGCCGCCCCAAGTGGTGAAGAAAAAAAAAAGAAAAACCCAAGTCGTGCCGCCAAAGAAAGAAGAGGACAGGAGGACCTGCCGCCAAATTGCCGCAGAAGACAGAAGTGGAGCAATTGAGCTGCCGCCGAAGTGCCAACGATGAGGAAGAGAGGGACTGAAAGACCCGCCTCCGAATTACTGCCAAAATTGCCCCCGCCCTGTCTGCGGGGCCCGGGGCAAATTGCCCCCCACCTCTGGGCAGCCCTGGTTCCAACACATGGTAAGAATCGTTTACTAAATGCTAGTTCCACACTTCCTACATCAGGAATATTTGTTTTTAAAAATAAATAAATAAAAAAACAAACATACATACTGGCATCAAACAACAAATGTGTTATCAGTACTAATGACCTTAGTTCAGTGGTGATGAAACATTCCCTCCAAAACAATAAATATTGATAGTCGAGTTGCAATGTCCATACACTGTGTTTCCTTTCAGGTCCATGTCAATACTTTCTTAATGTCTCCCTTTCCTTCTCTTTTCTGTCTCCCTCAATCTTTGATGAGTTTAGTTTAAACTGAATTCTGAAATAAATCTTCAAGTTCCTTTCAGAATTCTTCTTCACCTTCTACAGGTTCTGCCTTTCTATTTTTCCAGTTCCTCTTCTTAAAGTCCATTAAAGCTCTGCTTAGCTGCAAGAGTAGAATTATAACAGATACTAGTATATACTGGAAATTATCCTATATTTTTATCTCTTCCTTCACTGCTTTTTTTTTAAACTTTAATACATATCCAAAATATGCATTCTTCATAAGTAATGAATAATTAGATGTCTAGTTTTTTGTCTAGTTTTAGTGTCTATTTTTTTTGTCATTTGGTATCTTCAACGTGTAGTGCACACCAGATTCAATAAGCGATGAAGCATTTTACTACAGCTTTGACCTGTGGACCTAGGGAACACCTTTAAAACTACTAAAATAAAGACAGAAGTGTCATCATTTTGATCCCTATAAATACATCCACACATACATATAGTTTTCAGAATCTCAGTATTTGCAATTAGTGGGAGGCTGTATCAGTGAGCATGGAAATCTTTTGTAGAAAGGAATTAGAGGGATAGGTCAAATTGTAAGTTTTGGTCAATGAGCCCATTTTTACTCTATTGATTTGTACTAGATAATCTGATTCTCTGAGTTGAAACATATACACAGATGTGATATTGCATTAATTGCAAATTAATTGGATTTTTCCTGCTTTAAAACAGATTCCTTTATATTATCACAGTTTTTAATCTCTGAATTTTGTAAACATTACAAATCTAAAGTCACTGATTTATATCTTAATTCAGATAGGCAGAGTATTTCAAAATAAAGAATTCCAAAGCAGCGTACAATGCAGACTACGAGTCAAACATAAAACAAAAAAAAGTAAAAATGGCCTATACTGTAGTGTATTAATTGTTGGTTTTGGTAATGTAGCTTATTAGTTTTGCATAATTTAAGTTTTAATTCATTGTTTAATTTTTAATTAAGTAGTCTTTTTCAAGATGAGCTTTCTGCTTAGATTTTAGTTAGCCACTAAATATGCTATGTATAAAAACACTGTGGCAAGTATATAGTGCTGTTGTCTATATAATTTCTCTATGATCTCAAACATGAAGACAACCGTTTTAGTTTATATGCTGAAAAACTCACAGCAATTGTAATGTGTCATATATAAAGTTTAAATAATTAAAGCCCACTGACAATACTTGAAAACCTAAGGGCCCAATTCTTTAATAGAAAACAAGAGCCAACTCCTTTATACAGAATTCTGCTATGTTTCACTCAAAAATTCTGCCATTTTTTCTCGGTCAACTACACATATTTGAGAGTTAACTTTTTTCTAATCTAATTTACCCCACCTACTTGAATTACAAAGTACACCAAAAAATATGCAACTCCAAAAAATGGGGAGGATGGGTTGGAGGGGAGAAGACAAGCATCCTCATGTTCAAAAGAATGAGAGCAGATTAGAAATTACTGTTGACCTGCAAAGGGATAAGAATTGGGCTTGAATTTCTCCTCCCTCTATGATGTATAAAGGCAGCATGAATAAAAAATGTAAAATTCATTTTTGTTGTTTTCCTTAGGGCTTGTCAGCATATGAAAATTAATCTGAAATAAAGTAGGGTGTGAAATTAAAGTGGATAACTATTCCCAATTAACTCCAGGTGTGGATACACTTATTCCGGAATAAGAGTGCCTTATTCCAAATTAGTTTTATTAGCATTAGACACTGTCAAGGTTCCTCCCCCACTCTGAACTCTAGGGTACAGATGTGGGGACCTGCATGAAAAAACCTCCTAAGCTTATCTTTACCAGCTTAGGTCAAAACTTCCCCAAGGTACAAAATATTCCCCCCGTTGTCCTTGGACTGGCCGCTACCACCACCAAACTAATACTGGTTACTGGGGAAGAGCTGTTTGGACGCGTCCTTCCCCCCAAAATACTTCCCAAAACCTTGCACCCCACTTCCTGGACAAGGTTTGGTAAAAAGCCTCACCAATTTGCCTAGGTGACTACAGACCCAGACCCTTGGATCTTAAGAACAATGAACAATCCTCCCAACACTTGCACCCCCCCTTTCCTGGGAAATGTTGGATAAAAAGCCTCACCAATTTGCATAGGTGACCACAGACCCAAACCCTTGGATCTGAGAACAATGAAAAAGCATTCAGTTTTTTACAAGAAGACTTTTAATAAAAAATAGAAGTAAATAGAAATAAAGAAATCCCCCCTGTAAAATCAGGATGGTAGATATCTTACAGGGTAATTAGATTCAAAAACATAGAGAACCCCTCTAGGCAAAACCTTAAGTTACAAAAAAGATACACAGACAGAAATAGTTATTCTATTCAGCACAATTCTTTTCTCAGCCATTTAAAGAAATCATAATCTAACACGTACCTAACTAGATTACTTACTAAAAGTTCTAAGACTCCATTCCTGGTCTATCCCCGGCCAAGACGACTACAGACAGACACAGACCCTTTGTTTCTCTCCCTCCTCCCAGCTTTTGAAAGTATCTTGTCTCCTCATTGGTCATTTTGGTCAGGTGCCAGCGAGGTTACCTTTAGCTTCTTAACCCTTTACAGGTGAGAGGAGCTTTCCCCTGGCCAGGAGGGATTTCAAAGGGGTTTACCCTTCCCTTTATATTTATGACAGACACCCTAAATTCTTCCCATGTACAGGTTTAAAATTTAGGTCTTGTCTCTACTAGTAGACTGTATGGCTGTCTGAAGAACGAGTAGGATTGTGACATTAGAACTTCCAAGGAACACAGAGATTTTCTTACTCAGTTGAGGGTTTTGTTAATCCTTAACTGAATACGAAAATCACTGTTTTAACAACACTTCCACCTATTCAATTTAAGTATTGAGAAAGCTCCCAAATTTTCTCAATCTCACAATGAGTCCTCCAGCAACACAAGGGAAGACCAGACTTGCCATTCCTAATATATCTATGGATAAAAAAGAAACAGGAAAAAATCCTATTGACTAAGCTACCGCACAGGCTTTCCTTACACACCACAAAGAAGCAAATAAAGGTATACACCCAATCTTCATTTTCTTTGGAAGTAACCTGTAAAGTGCCTAAATTAAGATATCCTCGACAAACTTTAGCTACACACGGTTTTTGTACCAACTGAATTATTTTAGCTAGGGGTGTGATTATTTTTGGTTTTTTAACTGGAATACTTATCCTGGTACAACCCCTACTGTGGATGCAGTTTTACAGATATTCCTTATACTATAATATAGCTTATTCCCCTCTCCCACACAGGAATAGCTATACTCATATGAAGCACCTTTTTACCAATATAAACGTGTCCATTAGGTGTGTGGTACCGCTTTAAATTTACCAGTACAGCTAAAGTGGTAAACATTTTATGGGTGGATAAGCCCCTACATTTAACTAATTATGACATTTTACTAGATCTTAGGCAGGTGTGCCGCTGTACTGCTGTAATGTAGACACTTACTACAGCGATGGAAGGGGTTCTCCCATTCATGTAGTAAATCCACCTCTCTGAGAGGCAGTAGCTAAGTTGACAGAAGAATTCCTCCACCTACCTAACGGTGTCTATACTGGGGCTTAGGCTGGCTTAACTATGTTGCACAAGGCATGAAATTTTTCACAGCACTGAATGATGTACCTAACTCCATTACTAAGGTACACCAGCCTTAGTAATGTTAAGTGCTTATCCAGACAGATTTGCAAAACCTGCAGGGTTGGGTTTGCAATGGCGTTCACGAAGTTCATTTCACAGATACAAGTTAACTTGACAGTTCATGTACGGCAAGCTCCAACCTCAAAGAAGAATAACCTCTCGGAGAGGTCCCAAAATAGCTCCAGTCCTTCACGAAGAGATCTAAAGTAATATGAGGGAGTTTTCAGGAGAAACACTGGCTGTTGTGGGAGAGGACGGATTGTTTCAGGAGAAACACTGGCTGTTGTGGGAGAGGACGGATTATAATACACAAATATTAAAGTTGTCATAACATCCTTCATATTCACAAAACACACTAAACCTCAAGTGTAGGCAAAGCTTGAGTTGGTTTGAGGTGTAACAGGAATGTTTTTTTCATCCCTACTTATACTATATAGTATTTTTCAATTTCAAAGCATTTTATTAACATTAGTTAATGTATCCAGAGTATCATCCACACTTTGTAACTTTTTCCACATTTGTAAAAAGTATCATAGCAACTGCCATGAACTGTTTCTGAAGTCTCTAAACAATATTTTGCTACAGCACCTTCCATTTGAAGAGTTCAAGCTGTTTACACATATTGATGTAATCCCTCAGCCAGTGTAAGTCAGTGTAGTTCCACTGAAGTCAACGTACAAGTGCTTGCTTTATGCCAGCTAAGGGCCCCTATTAATTATATATCTAATGCCAACAGAGGTGCTTTACACACAGGTGAAAAAAAACCACATGGTCCCTCCCCCAATTCTGCAATGGTGATGGCTTCTAAAGCCCAGATCCTGCAGTGACTTATACACAAGTAACTGTACTCACCAGTACTCCCCATTGATTTAAAAACCTCTGGTATCCCCTTCCTCATACTCCACCTTAGATCCTTTGGGGAAAGTGGGAGGGAGCTCACAGCTAGCTTGGAGATCTTACAAGAAGTTCTCCTTTGAGGTTGGAGACCATTGCACTTGACCTGTGCAGTAAACCTGTACCTGTGAAAGGAACTACAGGGTTCATAAATGAAGGCACCACTGGCTGCCTTTGAGGTGCAGAATGAAGTAAATGAAATCTTGCCCATAGGCTCAGGGTTCAGCTGATTGCCATATTTGGGGTCGGGAAGGAATTTTCCTCCCGGGCAGATTGGAAGAGGCCCTGGAGGTTTTTCGCCCTCCTCTGTAGCCTGGGGCACGGGTCACTTGCTGGAGGATTCTCTGCTCCTTGAAGTCTTTAAACCATGATTTGAGGACTTCAATAGTTCAGACATAGGTGAGAGGTTTATCGCAGGAGTGGGTGGGTGAGATTCTGTGGCCTGCATTGTGCAGGAGGTCAGACTAGATGATCATAATGGTCCCTTCTGACCTTAATATCTTTGAATCTAAGGCGTCACTGTCAGAGACATAAGAGACTTGTCCTATTGGAGGAGAGATCCATAAAGACAGGCCACGCATGACCACAGAGCAGAATATGCTACAGACCAGCTCATATGGAGCAGAGATAGACAGGGTGAAGCTGCTCAAGCCTCAGCACTGTTTGAATAAGCTGTCCTGTCCCATACACCTGGGTGGTAGAGCAGTAAGGTGCTCAGGAGAAAACCGGGTTGTAGTAAACAAAGTTGTTGAACAAATTGGTCGAACTACATGCAGGTTACCTCAAACTGTGGAGAGGTCAATTGTTTCTTGGCTAGTTTCCAGTTTAAGCTAAGTATTCCAAAGGAATTTGGAGTGGTTAATTTTGCATTGGAAGCTGTTTGGAGGTAACCCCTCAAGGCTATCATTTCAAAGAACTTTCTGCATCAGGGTTAAGAGACAGGCTGGAGCAATTCTAGGGGAAACCTGAAAATCAAGTCTCAAAGTGAATATCTGGAACCAGATAGGTGAAACAGAAGAGAGAAGGTGGAGACTTAAGTGACAGCACTTCACTAGTATCTGATTAATCTAGAATCTAATTAAACTTTTTGTCAGACAGGTTTAGGGGAATCAACATTAGCTATAGGGAATGGTCACTTAGTGAAGGTAATAAGAGGCCCTTATAATGGGAATTCTTATTCCAGAGCTGCACAAACAAGCCAGGTCAGAATTTCACTGGGCTATGAGTTGATCCATCACCTGTGGTGACAATGAAAAGGGCAGTCTGAAAACAGTCAAGGACAAAAGGAGGAGAGGACACAAAAAAGATTGTGTACTGAGCAATCCAAACTAAAAGGTTCTCCTCTTTATAAGAACTGTAAGACTATATCTACATGCTTTCTATACTTGTAAAAGCTGACTGATTGGGTCAATAGGTATATATAAGTAACCTACTTTGTTCTTATATTTATGTAAACAAAATTATTTTTAATAATACTTCAATGTGTTTGACTTCCTAATTTTAATCAGAGAACAGTAGCACATTCAAACAAATTCAATAGAGCTATCATAGAATTTATTTTATAATCTTCAGCTATGTACAGAAGTATTAGAGAGTTGGGGATGAAAGAGAAAGAAGTTTCAGAATTGACATACACTTTGCTGCTGCACAGACAGGCAGCCTGAAGGCTAGATAGGCGAGGGATAAAATGAATCCTGATATTTTCCTTCCTATACTGGTGCTGGTATTTATTTGCTATTTAGAGGATGCAACCACAGAGTACAAAGGCATTGTTCTGGACCAGTAATCTGGCCATGGTGCAAGTGATTAATAAGCAGTTGGTTAAGATGAACAAGGTGATACATGTATAGTACAAGCTGTTGTAGTTCATTACTCAATACTGAATATTAATAGTTCAGCCAAATTTGTTTCAAGCTTTAACAACAATTCTGAAGGACAAGTTTAGGATACCTGCACCACAGGTACACGCGGAGCATAAATACCAGACTGAAAACTTACACTTTAAATGTTTGGTTGCCCCAGAAGCATGGCAGACACATGGCTCTGGCTTTGCAATTTTTAAGACAAAAAATTATGTTCTTCTGCGTGAAGGATTCGTTAGGAAATGTGAAGCTGTTCTGGTAGCTTCGGAGAGCCAAGGATTGTCCAGTTCTTCAATTTCAAATTGCTCTAGAAGACATTTTACTGTTCCTCATGATTATCAGGTAAGAAAATTCCCATGCAAGAGTTTTACAATTGCCAGAATGCTAGCAGAACTGCCCTCACTGTACATTGTTTATTATTCTATGTGGCCTTCAGTTACTTTTAAGGAGACATTAGAAATGGATCAGAGTATGGCAGGCTCAATGGTTGAACTAACTGGGGACCAGGATAGTAACCTGTTTGTTTGGGATTTAACAAACTACATTAAAATGAAAAATTGCATATTTTTATTTTTCTCCTCAGGTTTTAGGGAATACTGTAAATTTTCAGGTGACCATATCTATTGATATATATGGCAAAATGGGCAAGTTTTTAAGGGCACCACTACATTTCATATTCAGGGTTGGCCTTCTGCTGTAGTTTTGGGTCCGGGAGATTCAGGAAGAACAAAAGGACACTCAAAATACTTGCAAAAAGAAAAGGAGTACTTGTGGCACCTTAGAGACTAACCAATTTATTTGAGCATAAGCTTTCGTGAGCTACAGCTCACTTCATCGGATGCATACTGTGGAAAGTTTAGAAGATCTTATTATATACACACAAAGCATGAAAAAATACCTCCTCCCACCCCACTCTCCTGCTGGTAATAGCTTATCTAAAGTGATGATTATCATACACATTGTAAGGAGAGTACTCCTTTTCTTTTTGCGAATACAGACTATTACTCTGAAACCACGCACGGCTGTTACTCTGAAACCACTCAAAATACTGGACATTTTGTGGCTCAACCCAATAAACTTTGTGATCTGATTGATTTATTCACTATCAAAGAAACAAAAAAGGGCATTCTGCCATGGCCCAGGCTAGGTTTTCTTACTTATCTGTATGACTTCTGAAGCTCAGTACACATGACAGCATATATATTGGCACAACTCCTACATAAGAATCGCACTTAAATTATTAGCCTCTCTCTCAGTAACAATCTCAAATTACGCAACAGCAAATATACATTAACTCTTTCATAAAAAAATCCAGATTTACAGTGCTACTACTTGCTGACAATGTTCAAAAAGTTTTACAACTACAATGCTCTTATTGCATTAGTAGATTTGACAAGTCTTTGTAACACAAGAAACTGATCAGAAATAAATAATTCAACAATTATACTACATAAAATAAAAAGCTTTAAGTAAATCCATGGTATAAAACCCTTGTGAAATAAAACTGCATTATTTAAGCATATACACATGATATTACATGGGTCTAGCATTAAAGCAAAACGGTTTTCTAGATGAAGATCCTAGGCTGAATTCCTTTTTTCTTACTAAATAGTTCAGTCTAACATGTGCTGTATGTGCAGTTGGCCCACTATAAAGGGGTGCACAGATGTACTAGGATGCAGGTTTTAGAGAACCTTTCACTTCGGAATGTGGGGAAATATCTTCTGTTAAATCCCCTGTACTTCAAAATGAAAATTTATATCCTCTATTTTTTTAATAAAGGAAATACACCCCACACTAAGGAGGGTTGAGTATTTACAATGTTGCTTCTCTCCATATATTAGTTTTTTCCATCCAAATATTGTAGAGAATGATCAACAGTGATTCTATAAAATAATCACTCTGCTAAACCTAGTTGCTTGTGAATGTACCTAGTACATGAAAAAAGAAAAGAAAAGTGCATAAAACTTTCTCAACAAAAAGGACAATGTTTTATTGCTGCAAACCTCTTTCCAATGGAATCAAAGTAACTCAGAGGCAACTTAACCTTCTGACTGCAGCTAGCAAATACTGCAAACAAGTATTCAACAGTAAAAACAGCCAGTGGGATTGCTGATAACCATATCCTTCCATACAGAAAAAAAGGTAGAAATGATTCAGAACCATCAAATCATGCACTACCCAGCCGGAGTAACTGTGTGCATCACATTTGGCTTACCCTTCTTTCTACTCCCTGCTGGATGTTTGTTACCCTCATTTTGTTTCACATCCGATTACATAATAAGGCCCTCTGGGCAGGGAACACATTTCACAGAGTACTTTTTCCAGTGCCTAGCATGATGGGGCCTTGACAATGACTGGGGCCTTTTGGCTCTACCACTATTAACATAAATAACAATTATGCACTCAAATAAAACCTGAAATTCACTTTGACCACATTCACAATTCCTTTTATTGGTTGTTTGCAAACATTCATATAAGCACATCTTTATTCTCAATAATGGTTTCAGGAAAAGTGTCATAAATATTTATATAACTATGTATAACTGGCTCATTGGACTGTTTACTTGCAGTAAACAATTTATTCAACAAATCAGTCCCTTTTCCATTTGTGAATTATTCACAAACAGACTCAAATGACTATGAATTTATTTGATATTCTACATTTTTTGATAAATGGATTATGTGACCAGATTTCAGCCTATGGATGGCTCACGAATCATTTGCCACTACTATGGCTTTGAATACTGTATTCAAAAAAGTATCTATGACAAGGATTTGCGGGGCCACTTTGGAAGTTTGTTTGGATTTGGAAGTGATCAAAGCACAGAGCAGAAACAATATTATGTGACCACATTAGCTAAAAATGCAGTGTGAACAATAAATGGCAAAGGGTCCAATTTCACAATGCACTGCTCACTGCTAGCTCCCACTGCAGTCAATGGTACCTGAGTACTCAGCAACTCCCAGTATCGGGCTCAAAGAATGATTTAAGTTAACGGTTGTGGCAAATGGGACCAAATTCAGGAAGGTACTTAGGCACGTGCCCAACTTCAAACACATGCACACTACCACTGAAGTCAATGGGTTTACTCATGCTTTTAAAGTCAGGCACATGTATATGAACCTTGCTGAACTGGGGCCATAGTTTGCAAGCAACCAGTAGAAACGTTTGCATAAATCATTCAAATCATGAACAAACTTGTAAACACTGGAGTCTGTTAGTGTATAACTCACAAACAGAAAAAGAGGCTAAATCTTGTCAATTACATTGCTGACTGGAAATTGTTCACCCAGCTCTAAGGCCTCTTCTACACCGGCAAGTTTCTGCCCAGTAAAGCAGCTTTCTGTGCTGTAACTCCGTGATGTACACACTGCCAAGCCACCTAGTGAGCAGAAACTGCGCAGCTGTAGTGCTCTAGACGAGAGGCATAGAGCTTTCTGCACCAGGGCTACAGTGCCAGTGTAGACACCGTGGCGATTACAGCGCTGCAATTGGCTTCCGGGAGGTGTCCCACAATGCCTGTTCCCACCTCTCTGGTCATCGGTTTGAACTCTACTGCCCTGCCCTCAGGTGACCAACTGTAATCCCCACCCCATACATTCCTTTGCAAATTTGAAAGTCCCCTTCCTGTTTGCTCAGGGATGCGTGCAGTGGTCTCAGCACATCTCTCCAGATGGCCATGCCTGCTCCATGCACCAGGAGATCCCCTGCCTGGAGCAATGCCGAGCTGCTGGACCTCATCAGCATTTGGGGAGGAGAAGCTGTGCAGTCCCAGCTGCGCTCCAGCCATAAGAATTCTGATACCTATGGACAGATTTCACGATGTATGACAGAAAGGGACACATTGCAGTGTACGGTAAAATTGAAGGAGCTGTGGAACGCCTACCACAAGGCGTGGGAGGCAAACCGCCACTCCGATGCTGTGCCCACAAGCTGCCGGTGCTACAAAGAGCTGGACTTGGCGTTACTTGACCTTGCGGTACTTGGCGGCAACCCCACTTCCACAGTGAAAGCCCCTGTGGATACTTCGTTGGCTCACGTGCCAGTCGAGAGTGGACCAAGCCAGGAAAGGAGGAGGCAATCTTCGACGAAGATGGGCACGGGGACCCAGAGGCAGAGGATGGCTTGGAGGCCGGAGATGCACGCAGTCAGAGCTCTTTTCTACCCCGGAGGAAGCTAGCCAGTCACAGCAGTTGGATCTCGGCGAAGCACAAACAGAATAGGAGGCCCCTGGTAAGTGGATCTGATTTTGGGAATTGTTGGGGGCAGGATAGTTGCAGAAAGCAGGCTTGTCTTCCACCACATGCCTAGTCTGAGCGTTGGAACAAGCTGTTGATTGACTCCCTCACTTCACGGGAATCTCCTTCAGAGATCTCCAGGAAACTCTCGTGGACATACTGGGCAATCCACTGCTGCAGTTTCCTCGGCAGAGCTGCTTTGTTTCTTGCCCCATTAATGGTAACTTTCCCACGCCACTGTACCGTCACAGGTGGGAGAGGGGAGAAGAAAGGAGAGAGGAAACCACTGCTGCACACAGGCAAGCCACACAGGGGCCAGGGCGGAAGCCGCAGGCTTGCAGAAGACCCTCCCTTGATTCCCTGCTCACCCTCAGCAGCGAGATATCTTCCATAATGATCACATCCTGTGGAAAGTGTGGGGACAGGAATGATTATCAAGCCCCTCCAACAGTGCTGGCTCTCCCCAAGAGCTACATGCCCAGTATACAGCAGGGTCTGGGAAGAGAGATTTACCCTGCCCCTACAGCTACTCATCATTTTAGGGGGTCTTGTGGCTCAAGTGTGCTTGCCTGGGATCAGCCAGTTAATTACAGGTGTGTGAGTACCTGCTGTGTTTTAAAGCACTGAATCAGTGTTGTCTGTGTTGCAAACAATACTGCTTCTGTCAAATGTTGCATTTAAACTTCAGAGAGATAACCTTGGGAGGCCAGCCTCCATTATCGGTGACAGAATGGCTGCGCAGAATTAGAAAGCAGCCACGAAGAACTAAGGAGAACTTTCTCCGTGAGGTTATGATGCACTCCGCCACTGAGAAACAGGAATTGAAGGAGTGGCGGGACAGGGAAAAGAGGGACCAGAATGAGAACGTGGCACACCAGAAAGAAGCCACGAAGCTGCTCTTAAACATTATGGCGCGCCAAGTGGACACGCTCCAGGCGATACTAGCTCTTCAAACCAAGCAGCTCCGCGCCTGCCCTCCCTTGCAGCCGCTATCACAAAACTCTTTCCCATTCGCCCTCCTCAAACCGCCAACACATCAACCTCCTGGCTCCATTCTCTACCCGCAGCATTCCACTCCTCCCTCCTCACAGTCCAGCAGTGTGGACTCCCACTACCCACTGCACTCAACACCCTCCCTCTGCAGTTTGGCCCTGCTGAAGTACACACCCACTGCATTGTACTCCAGAGGAAAAGGCTGGGTATGATCCCTGGACATACACAAATCTGTAGCCGTCCTGGGATCCCTCCTCCTCTGGAGACCTTTCCTTCCCCCATCTCCCTCCTTGCTGATGTATTTTTGTCATTTGACTCTCTCCTCCAGTTGTTGTCTTTTAATAAAAGAATTGTGTTGGTTTGAAAGCAATCTTTATTCCAATAATTGAAAGAAAAAAGAGCACTGCAAAGCAACATATAATTATGTTAAGGCCCTTTCTTGCATCATGTGCACCAATCACCTCCTAGCATTACAAGCACTGTACTCCTGAATATAGCAACAAATATTAGTGGCTTTCAGCCTCAAATTGCTCCCACAAGGCATCCCTGATCCTTATAGCCCCGCGCTGTGCCCCTTTAATAGCCCTGGTCTCTGGCTGTTCAAACTCAGCCTCCAGGTGCTGAGCCTCTGTGGTTGAGCCTGAGTGAAGCTTTCATCCTTCCCCTCACAAATATTATAACGCGTACAGCACTCAGCTATAAGCATAGGAATATTGTCATCAGCCAGGTCCAGCTTCCCATACAGGCCAGAGGGCTTTTAAATGGCCAAATGCACACTCAACAGTCATTCTGCATTTGCTCAGCCTGTTGTTGAACTGCTCCTTGCTGCTGTCAAGTTGCCCTGTGTACGGCTTCAGAAGCCGCAGCATTAAGGCAAGGTCTCCCAGGATCAAAATGGGCATTTTGACTTCCCCTATTGGTGATCTTCTGGTTTGGGAAGAAAGTCCCTGCTTGCAGCTTCTTGAACAGGCCAGTGTTCCGAAATATGCGTGCGTCATGCATATTTCCGGACCAGCCTGCATTAATATCCGTGAAACATCCACGGTGATCCACAAGCACCTGGAGAACCCCTCAGAAATACCCCTTGCGATTAATGTACGCGGTGGCTAGGTGGTCTGATGCCAGAATTGGAATACGTGTGCCATCTATTGCCCCTCCGCAGTTAGGGAAGCCCATTTGTGCAAAGCCATCCACAATGTCACGCACGTTGCCCAGAGTCACGGTCCTTTGTATCAGGATGCGATTAATGGCTCTGCACACTTCCTCCAGAGTGCAATCGCCACAGGCTTCTCCAAAGACAGGGCAGCTCTCATTCTCATGTCCTTGCGCTGGAGGGCTGGGGCGAGCTCATCATACAGTCCCATGAATGTGGCTTTCCTCATCCAAAAGTTCTGAAACCACTGCTCAGTATCCCAGACGTGCATCATGATGTGATCCAACCACTCAGTACTTGTTTCCCAAGCCCAAAAGCGGCATTCCACTGTGGTCAGAACCTCTGTGAAAGCCACAGGCAATCTCGTGTTGTAGCTACTACGCATGGTGTCATAAATATAAAGGGAAGGGTAAACCACTTTGAAATCCCTCCTGGCCAGGGGAAAGCTCCTCTCACCTGTAAAGGGTTAAGAAGCTAAAGGTAACCTCGCTGGCACCTGACCAAAATGACCAATGAGGAGACAAGATACTTTCAAAAGCTGGGAGGAGGGAGAGAAACAAAGGGTCTGTGTGTCTGTCTATATGCTGGTTTCTGCCGGGGATAGACCAGGAATGGAGTCTTAGAACTTTTAGTAAGTAATCTAGCTTGGTACATGTTAGATTATGATTTCTTTAAATGGCTGAGAAAAGAATTGTGCTGAATAGAATAACTATTTCTGTCTGTGTATCTTTTTTGTAACTTAAGGTTTTGCCTAGAGGGGTTCTCTATGTTTTTGAATCTAATTACCCTGTAAGATATCTACCATCCTGATTTTACAGGGGGGATTTCTTTATTTCTATTTACTTCTATTTTTATTAAAAGTCTTCTTGTAAGAAAACTGAATGCTTTTTCATTGTTCTCAGATCCAAGGGTTTGGGTCTGTGGTCACCTATGCAAATTGGTGAGGCTTTTTTATCCAACATTTCCCAGGAAAGGGGGGGTGCAAGTGTTGGGAGGATTGTTCATTGTTCTTAGGATCCAAGGGTCTGGGTCTGTAGTCACCTAGGCAAATTGGTGAGGCTTTTTACCAAACCTTGTCCAGGAAGTGGGGTGCAAGGTTTTGGGAAGTATTTTGGGGGGAAAGACGCATCCAAACAGCTCTTCCCCAGTAACCAGTATTAGTTTGGTGGTGGTAGCGGCCAATCCAAGGACGACGGGTGGAATATTTTGTACCTTGGGGAAGTTTTGACCTAAGCTGGTAAAGATAAGCTTAGGAGGTTTTTCATGCAGGTCCCCACATCTGTACCCTAGAGTTCAGAGTGGGGGAGGAACCTTGACACATGGCGAGATCAACGTCACACTCCTCTTGACTTTGTAGTTTAAGGAATAACTCCACTGCCGCTCGTGATGTGTTGGTCAGAGCAAGCACCATACTGGTCAGCAGTTCAGGATCCATTCCTGCAGCCTGAGAGAGGCAGGGTGCACAGTACACAAACCATTGAAAGATGGCACCAAATGCGAATGGAAGCACAGGATTGCTGGTATGCAAAGCAATGCATCATGGGGCACTGGACTGGACGCAGGATGCTCTGTGACCCACTCCGCCTTCCCACAAGTCTTAGCGGCAAAAGAGAAAGAGGTGCTCTGTGAGATAGCTGCCCAGAATGCACTGCTCCAAATAGCACTGCAAGTACCGCAAGTTTGAACACACTATTGCGGAGGCAGCTGTCAGTGTGAACACACAACAGCGGTTTTCCTTCTGCGCTCTTGAGCGGCGCTGTAACTGCTGGAGCTGTAACTTTGCCAGTGTAGACGTGCCCTAAGTGAGATGAATCTTAAAATAATAAGAGATCAGTGGATCTCTTTCCAGAACTCTTCCAATGCCTGTGTTTTTTTCTGGGTGATGTGCATTGGAGGGAAATTACAATTCATTCTGGAGCATACAAAATTTGAAGTGACTCCATCAAATGATAACGTGAAAATAAACCACTTACACCTGGAGACAGGATTACATTAATGTGAACTAGGAACCCTTTACATATGCACTCAGAGCATCCACATGGGGGAGTTACAGCACAACTTTGGTGCATGCTGCTATTCACACCCCCACAGTGCAAACTGTGGAGCAGCGCAGACATGCCCTAAGACAAGTCATCCATGAAGAGTGCCCTACTCCTCCCTTGCTGGGTAAGTACAAGAAACCAAGGAGAGCTCAGGAGAAGGGGTACAGTAAAGGGGTAATTAATGTTTTGATAACTTATCAATGAATATGTGAAAATGTTGCAGAGAGGCAAAAAGAAGCAAATGGAATGAAGACGTGTGTCTAGCAAAGCTTAGTACTTAGTAAGAAGAAAATACAGTGCGAAGTGTCAAGACAGTTAGAATGTACACTCCTGTTGTATCAGTTCCCAAGGGCAATCATTCACCTCTTTATGGAGAACAATGACCCCGTTTGGTACAACTGTGACCCAGCTTAAAAGGGTAAATGGAAAAAGCACAAAAAAGCCATAAGAATTTTTTTTTACTCCATGCAATCAAAATGTAAAATTTTTAAATTATCTAAAAATACACCTCTTTATTAAAGAATTGATGAAAGTGCAGGTCAGTTCTATTATCCTTTTAAATTAATAAAAAAAATCCTGATCTTTTAAAATTCAGAAGAATAATGTATATTTAAAGTATTCTATAATTACTGCAAAAGTATTAATTAACAGTTCATGGAAGCATAAGTAGTGAGATGAGGGAATAAGCCATCTACTGACTATAAAAATAAGTTTAAAAAAATCATTTTATGACATTTTTGTAACCATATGATGTGAGGCAGGTCACAACATTAGTACTTTCCTCTGAAAACCTAATAATTACTAACCTTTTTAATTTTTAAGCTGAATATTGACTTTGTAATAAATTGTTGTAAGTTCAATCGTACAGTCAATTCCAAATATGAAGAGTTTCTCTTTCAGCCATGCTGACCACTAGCACTAATTTACAGACATTTTCTTATACTTGACTTTAAGAGAAGTCTGAATTACCTTACTGTAAAAGATCTTAGGTAACAGCAGAATAATTTATATGTTGAAGTGAAGTACACATCTAAAATGATTGAGCCAGCAAAATACTATACACTGTTAAAATAAATTGGATGAAAAAATGTACAGCATGATCTTTCTTCCACAGCATGATGTGCATAGACAGAAAATAAAATATGGCATGCAGTTACACCAAATACAATCAGCCAGAAAATTTTTTATTGTGAGATTGCATGTATAGAATACTTTTGTTACATTTTAAAAAACAACTTTCCAATGAGATTTGACCTATTGAATCAGAGCCTTCATCACCCACGTAGAGTATTTCTTTGATTATGCTATGTTGAATGATATACTGTCCTATTTACCATAAAAGGAGCAAACTTTCTTTTTTAAAAAATCATGTAAAATATAAAGATACAATGAAGCTATTAAAGAAAGAAACATAATAGAGCAAAAGTTTAATAGTTGATTTTTAGTGAAACATTTATATGAGAATACTACAGACTCAGGGCCAGGTCCTGGGCTCTATCTAAGGTACCCAACTCAGGATAGCAGGGGAATAATGGTTATTTGCTTTAAGCCACTTGGTACCTCTCCTTACCCCCAATCGTGGTGTCTCAGAGCTGTTCTACTTTACACTGGCCTTGGGGTGCAGAGATACCCTTCTATACCTAATTTCCTCAATCACTTCTCCTATGCCAGGAAACAGGAGGCATAGAAGCTATCTATAGCAGCCCTACATCACTGGAGGATTCTCCTACATAAGGGAAATTCTCTGTTGCCTGGAGACTTGCAGCCTCTTCGTTCCAGTATACTTAAGTAAAGCGGCCACAATGTGGGCAAGAATCTGGGCTACAGAGTCAAGTCCTACCACCATATTGTATTATTATTACTGGTCCCTTGGAGACTCAAAGGCACAGCCTTCAGGCTCCTGTAGCCCACAAGATTAGGGGTAAAGGATATTAAAAGAAACCAAATCTGATAGATTCTATATTAAATTCCAATGCCAAAGTGCAGAATATATAGTTATATAAACATATAATTTTTGTTCACCACCAGCATAAAAATATACCATCAGCTAACTTAGGAAACAACTAAATAGCTTTGTTGGCTGATCATTTCTTCTTTAGAAAATTGTCAGGAAGTATTTAGCTGACTGACTTCATCAGAAAGCCGCACAAGACGCAAGATAGCATAGTCATGTAAGTGGGGGAGCTAATGCAATGTAATGTGGGGGTACTCCACAGATCTGAAGAGAGGATGTGCTTTGGTCAAATGGAAAAATGTAAGTGAATTTAAAAAAACCCAGGATAAAAGGAAGATAGCTATTAAAAAAAATAATAATAAAGGATAATTTGCTCATTAGGATATATAGTTTGTATCTCCATATGTGCCCAGTAGGTGAGGACCTCTGTTTCCACAACACTGTGGACTGGGTTAAATTCAAGGGGCATCTCTTGTTCCTCTTCCAGGATTCAATGAGAATTTCCTCCCCATAGCAACCTCTCTTTGTTGGCTAGTAGATTGAGAGCAACCACTTCTGTTTCAACTTACTTTAATTACTGACTGTGGTGGACTCCTAGCCTACATGGCTGTTTATGGGAGTGATGATGAAACTCTGAATGACTGTAATTGAAATGGATTTCAAATGGAGGCAGTGGTACCATGAGGAAATCCATAAGCAGAAGGCTAGACCATAGAAACCCCACCAGACAGCATGTCAAAATTAGAAGGTGCATAAGAGATGAACAAGCCCACTGATTTAGATGCAATGATTGTTATGCAACTTTTTATGTAATCACTGGTCTCTGTGAACCTAAATCAGTCTCTGAGCTATGGCTTTGATATTTTAAGTTTCCTATAAAACTCAAAAAACAGAGAAGCAGAAAAGCTCTTTTTCTGTGTCCAAAACTATATTATTCCTGTCTTTTATTCTGCCACTTTTCTACCTGACTGAATCCCTGGGATCCCATTCCCTAAAGATAGTCAGAAATGGCTATTAGGAACACTGCTGAATGGAACCTACATAGGATGAATCAAATCCTACCTGCATGCAGAAGCCATGGAACTAGTATGCTTCCACCGCACAGGGGACAAGTTGATGGGGCAGATGGATTCTAGCCTCTGCCAATTTAGAGACAGTCTGGAGGGCAACATGAAGGCAGGCTGGGAAGGGGTGGCAGATCTGTATTAGAGGACACAGCGGATGCAGTGGCTGCTCCAGCCCTGAGTGGATCTGAAAAAAGTGGAATTCCTTCCTTTCAGACTGTCTCAGCTAATAGCCCACACACTGGGGTTGTGTTCTAAGGGTCTTATTTAGCCCTCAGAAAGCACATGCACTCACATCTTTACATGGAAATCTGTTTTCCAAAACTGATTTTGGCAGCAAGCCAGCTAGCAAAAAGCTCAAGAAAATCTTATGGCTATGGCAGCTCTTAAGTTATTTAAAAAGTAGTTAACGTAAGGTTGGGGAAGGGATGCCCTATTTTCCTCAAAAAAAAAGAAGGATTTAAGCTTCATAGATTAGGTGTTTTTTGCAATCTTACAAGAAATGGAATCCATCATGCCAACGTTAAATGCAAGTCTTGGCTGGAGTACCCAGTTTAAAAAAAGAATCAACACATGAATTTGTTCAGTATTTGAATTTCAAACCTGATAAAGTATACCAAACTCAGGGTAAGACTTGTCGGAAGCACAAGGAAAAGAATTCTACAGAACCACAAAAACTGGCAATGAGCTAAGGGTAGATAACACAATGTGTAATTCCCAATTTATCAGCATCCCTTTGTAATGTCAATTTCCACCATGCCGCACCCATATGTACTGCAGAATGCATGCCATACCTTTTTAAGCAGGATTTTTATGCATACAAATTTCTGACATTACTTTTAGCAACATTTTTAACATATTGGAATTAATCCTGCACACCCAGCAGATTCAGAATTTCTATGGATTTCAATGAAAACTATGTTCACAGAAGCCTTATAAGATTAGTCCCATTAATTGTAGTGTCATCATTTTAAAATCATACTTATGAAATTAAAGCGATATTGCTGGAAATCAATACTCTCCAGCCAAAAAGTATTAGAATCCAGTTTGGTCACAACCAGGTTTAAACTGTGTTTACCTATTACTGTTAGGTAAATAAAATCTAAAATGAGGACAACTACAGTTATTCCTCTATCACAAAGGAGTATTGTAATGATTAGTTAACATTTTTTAATGTGCACTAGAGATGGAATGTGCTTTATAAGGGCCGATTCGGCAGAGAGTTATGCACATGATTAAGTTTATGTATGACTGGTCCCACTGACTTCAATGGAGTACTCACAGACAGTAAAGCAAATGCACATGTGGAAGTGTGCATAACAGAGGGTTAAGTGCTAAATATTGTATCTAACCCCACTGCAGGGTGTTGCTGTAAGTGTTATGGCACACCAGTCCCCACTACATATTTGGGGCATTCTTGGTATGCCACAAGCTAGAAGACAAATCTTGTAGGTGTTCCAATCACTAGGCACGACAGGCTTCAGCCATCAGAGGGTTCCCATAAACACTTGCACGTTCTGAGTAACAGAAATTCTTTACTAAGATTGCCAGAAACTAAAAGCTGTAAATACCCTAGGTATAAGAAAAGATTAACTCAATAGTCCAGTACAGGTAGGCTCGTTAAGAGAAATGTGGGGCTCTGGGACATCGTGTTCACTGGGGCCCCATCCTCTCCCATTTATTTATTTACATAGCCATTTAAGATATTTGAGGGGGAACCCTGAGCTTAGGGCCCTGATACAATTGTCCTCCTCCTACCAGCCCCGAGTATAAGGGTACAAAGAAAAAATTCACACTGGGGTCCTGCAGAAAGGCTACCCAGAGTTTGTCTCTCTCCGGGGTGGCAGGGAACCACACCGCTTCACTACACATACACCCCCCCTCAAGTCTGGCTCCCGCTTGTCGGGGCCAGGCTCTTCCATCCCTCCTAGGCGGGACAGGAAGTCGGCATTCGCGTGGTCTTTGCCAGCCTTTTGCCAGATGGTGAAAGCATAGGGCTGTAACACCAGGTACCAGCACAGTAGTGTAGTGTTGTTTTTCATTCTTGTTAACCACTGGAGAGGGGCATGGTTCGTGACTAGCGTAAATCGGGCCCCGAGGAGGTAGTATCGCAGGGCATCACAGGCCCATTTCACCGTGAGTGCTTCTTTCTCTATTACTGCATAGTTCTTCTCGAGGGGAAATAATTTCCAGCTAAGACATAAGACTGGGTGGTCTTCGCCGATTTCTTGTGACAGGACGGCCCTGAGCCCTACCTCCGAGGTGTCCACGTGAAGGAAAAAATCACAGTTGAAGTCTGGGCTACATAGGACTGGCTCCAGACAGAGGCACTCCTTGAGTGTCCGGAAGGCGTCTTCACATTCTTAGGTCCACAGCACGCACCAGGGGCTGTCTTTAGTCAAAATTCCTGTCAAGGGGCTTGCGATGGAAACGAATTGGGGGATGAAACGCTGATAGTAGTTGGCGATCCCCAGAAATTGTCGCACTTGGCATTTCATGGTGGGTGGCGGACAGGCCGCCAGTGCTTGAACCTTCCCCACGAGGGGTTTCACTCGTCCTCCCACAATGGTGTATCCGAGGTATGTTGCCTCTTGCTACCCAATGCAACACTTCTTTGGATTGGCCGTTAGTCCTGCCTTTCTCGGGATCTCAGAACTGCGGCTACACATTCCAGGTGGTCCTCCCACTGGCGGCTGTAACAAAGATGTCATCCAAATACGCCGCTACATAGTCTTGATGGGGCTGTAGAAGGCGATCCATTAGTCATTGGAACGTCACTGGGGTCCCATGGAGGCTGAAGGGCATCTGGGTAAACTGGTAAAGTCCCGTCGGGGTGGCAAACGCCGTCTTCTCCTTAGAGATGGGGTCGAGCGGGATCTGCCAGTACCCCTTACTGAGGTCGAGGGTGGTGATGAAACGGGCCTCCCCTAGGCGACCAAGCAGTTCATCCACACGGGGCATAGGATATGCCTGGAACCTCGAGATCGCGTGGACCTGCCGGAAGTCTATACAGAAGAGCCATGGTCCATCGGGCTTGGGTAACAAGACCACCGGACTACGCCACTCACTCTGTGACAGTTTGATGACTCCTAGGGCTAGCATGGCCTGTACTACTTCTTTGACTTCCTGCCGCATTCAGTGTGGCAGGGGCCTGGTCATCTCCCAGATTACCTTCCCCGGTTCAATCTGGACGGCATGATGGACCAGGGTCATGTAACTGGGTAGGACCGTAAAGGTCCTCCTGAAAGCCTGCAGGAGACATTGGGCCTGCTTTCACTGCTCCTCCGTGAGCATGTCACCGAGCTGGGGGCCTGCGGGGTCCTCTGTCAGGGGCGTGCGGGGACCCAACCCTGGTTCCGGGGGGTAAGGATTGATTAATAGGCCCTCCCGCTCCCACCATGTTTTCAATAGATTCACATGATATCGCTGGGTCTTCTTTTGCCGGTCGGGCTGGTGGACCTCGTAGGTGATGGGCCTGACCTTCCAGGCCACCTCATAGGGTCCCTGCCAATGGGCCTGCAGATTCGATTCGCTCAATGGTAGGAGGAGAAGGACCTGATCACCCGGCACGGACCCGTGCTTCTTGGTTATAGGTTCATGCCTGGGCTTCCTGCGCGGCTTTTAAGTTTGTGTGTGCTAGGGCTCCAACCTTAGCAAGGTGCTCCTGGAGCTGGAGAACATACTTCAGGAGACCCTGGGTTGGAGACAGAGACTGCTCCCATGTCTCCCACATTAAGTCTAATGTGCCCCGTGGGCGGCGGCCATATAATAGCTCGAAGGGGGAAAATTTTGTTGATGACTGGGGTACCTCACGGATCGCCAGCAGTAAGGGAGGGAGTAGCTGGTCCCACCGGCGTAGCTCCTCTGCAGGGAACTTGCGCAGCATCTCCTTCATGGTCTGATTAAATCGTTCCACCAGTCCATCAGTCTGTGGGTGGCAGACGGAGGTGCGTAACTGTTTAACTCCCAGGAATCGCACACCCTGCTGCAACAGCTGGGAGGTGAAGTTGGTGCCCTGGTCCGTTAGGATTTCCCGGGGCAGGCCCACGGAAGCAAAGACCTTCACCAGTTTGCCGGAGGCAGTCCGGGCAGTGGTGCGCCGCAATGGCACAGCCTTGGGAAAATGGGTGGCATAATCCACGATGACCAGCACATACTGGAATTCCACGGCACTTCTAGGGAGTGGGCCCACCAAGTCCATGGCCACCCGCTCAAATGGCATTTCCACTATGGGCATGGGAACCAAAGGGACCTTGGATACTCGTGGGGGAGCCACTAACTGGCACTCCGGGCAAGAGCTACAATAGTTCCTCACCTCCTGGTGCACGCCGGACCAAAAGAACAGTGTCAAAATCCAGGCAAGGGTCTTTTCATGGCCCAAGTACCCTGCGGCAGTGATGTCATGTGCAAGCTTCATTACTGCTCGTTGGTGGCACCGAGGCACCAGCAGCTAGATCTATGGTTCTCCCATGCTGGGATCCTGTTCTACCCGGTAAAGACGGTCATGGCATAGCTCAAACCAGAGCCACTGATTTGCACGGTGTAGGTTGATCACGGCCCCATCGATGGTGGCTAGTTGTCCATAGGCCCGACTAAGGGTGGGGTCTGCTCTTTGATCACGGCAAAAGTCTGTGTTAAGTCGGGGTTCAATAGCCGGCCCAGACAGGGGGTCCTCGGTTCCTCAGCCCCTCCCTCGGGGTCGGGGGTCTCCTCCTCCAGTTGGTCCTCAGGGCAATCTCCTTCTAGCACAGGGTCGAGCGAAGGATCTCCTCGAATGCCGGCCAGTCTCGCCCCAGAATCACCGGGTACGCTAGTTGGGGAGCCAGGCCAACAACCATCCATCGTGTGACCCCAGCCACCATTAGCAGGACCCAGGCACTGGGATATGGCCGCACATCGCCATGGATACATTACAGCTGGATCGCCCCCAGGTGGGGGTTGGCCCAGGGCCCCAAGGTCTGACGGATTAGTGTCTGGCCGCAGCCCGAATCAATCAGGGCCAGGGTTGGGGGGTCCCCGACAATTACCGGCAGCATGATCTTGGGGACCTGTGGCAGCCAGGCCTGGGTCTCTCCCACACAGACATGGCCAAAGCTGCAGTCCATCTCAGTGCAGTCCTGCTGTAAGTGTCCACATTTCCTGCATACAAAGCAGGGCCTGAGTTCCAGGCAACCACCCCAGGTGGGGGCTCCCATTGAGCCCCTACGGGAACTCCGACGGGTCCTTGGGACACTCGGCACAGGGGGCATGGATTCTTGCTAAGGTGGGAGTTCGGGGTGTCTAGCCCGAAGCCCTGAGCGAGACTCCGCACTTCGGTCTAAGCACCCCCTTTCTTTCTTTTCTTTTCTTTCTGAGCACCCACCAGCGCTTCAGCCGCAAGGGAGTCTTCCATCAAAGCGAAAGCAGCGGCTAGCGTCGCTGGCCAATAGCGAAGCACCCAGGCCCTTCCTCACGCCGGGAGGATGTGTACGAACTGTTCCAAAATAATTTGTTCCGTGACCTCGTCCGCGGTCCTCCTCTCTGGCTGTAGCCACCGCTTGCACACTTCCTTCAGGTCTTGGGCCACCAACTGGGGGCTGGGGCTGGCGCCGGTGGGGTAGGTCTGGCTCCAGAACCGCTGCCAAAAGGTTTCTGGGCTGACGTCCAAGGCATCCAGAATCGCCGCCTTTACCTGGTTATAGTCCCATGCATCCTCCCTAGACAGCCCTCTGTCTGCTGTTTGGGCTGTCCCAGTTAAGTACAGGGCCAAGAGAGTGGCCCATTGGTCAGGGGGCCACCCTGCAACCAGTGCTATGCTTTCAAAAATTACCAAAAAGGCTTCGAGGTCGTCATTGGGTCCCATCTTGGTCAGCCGCACTGGCACAGTGGTGCAGGGTGACCCGGCCGTGTCTCCCGGCTGGGGCTCTGCAGGGCACGGCAGTGCAATCGCCAGCTGCTGCAGGCATTGCTGCTGTTGTTCCTGGTTCTGAACCCCCGGGTCCCGAATCAGCTGCTGTTGCCGTACTCCCAGCTGCTCGATGAGCTGCTGCTGCTGCTACTGGAGCTGGGCCGCCTGCTGCCGCTCCTGGCTCTCGGTCAGGAGGTTGATAAGTTTGTCCATATCCATGGCTCTTTCTGGGGTACGTTCCCCCCCAGAGCCCTTCTCGCAGGGGTCGAGGATCATGCCTGCGTTCTCCACCACCTGTAAAGAGGCTAGCCAGGCTTGTCTCTCTCCGGGGCAGCAGGGAAGCACACCACCTCACTACCTTGGGGAATAGCTCTTGCAGGGAATTAGTCTGGCCATGGGAGTCTTCCTCTACGGCCTTAGTGACAGTACAAATAAACACAGTGAGCCCAGGCCCTGAGTCAGGGCGGGGCACTGGTGAGTCAGGGGCTCCGGCCCTCAGGCAGGGACTGAGCAACAACAGTATATAGGAACAATAAGCCCAGGCCCTAGGTTCCAAAGGGCCTGGGAGAGGGGGAGACTGTCACCCACGAGTTGGGTGGCAGGGGGGACGCAGGCCCTCCCACTCCACTGCGTCCCAGCCCGGGGCCCTAGCAGTGGTAGAAGACCCGCTGCTGAGTCAGTGGGGATCCTGGCCGCAACACACTGACATGGGCTCTGGCAGTGCTGCAGCCAGACTAGGGTCGGCTGCCCCCAGGCTACTTCCAGACTCCCCCTCTTGAGGTACCTGGGTCAGGGTGGTGTCCTCAGGGGGGTCCAGCACCAGGGGTTCCTTGGGGTAGCTGGCGCAGGGCAGACTCAGCAACTCCTCCAGGTAGTGGCGCGGGGCAGGCTCGGCAACTCCACCGGGGAGCTGGCGCGGGGCAGGTCGGGCCAGTCCTAAGGTCTTCTGCGGGCTGCTGAGTTTTCCCACTCACGAGCTAGGCCGGAGGCGTCTGGCCTCCCCAGCAGCTGCTTCTCCAGTGAGCCCTGGAGGTCAGGCCTTTATACTTCCAGGGCAGCGCCTGAACCTCTGGGGAGTGGGCTCAGAGCTCCCTGGCTCCACCCACTCTGGTGTCTGGAGGGGCTCGTTTCTCTTCAGGGCGGCAGGGAACCAAACTGCTTCACTACAGGTCCCCTCAGAACTATCCTGCTGCTGCACACATGCAACTGACCTCAGTGCTTGCATGCACTGCCCTGTACCCTCCTTCTGCAGCTATTGCTGGCCTTCTACAAGCAACAGGCTGCCTCCTTGCCCAGCACTAGCTTGTTACCTGCTCTTCCTTCTGCAGACAGCTCCAAGATTGCTGTCTGTGGCCTGCTGCTCCTGCTCACATGCAGCTTCTGGCTCTCTCTGTGGCACATGGTGCCTTCTGACTGAGGATGTTATTTCTTCTCCTGTGCACTAGAGAATATGAAATCTTCTGGTGGCTGGATGTTGACCGGGGTAACACAATGCCTTCCACTGACTAGAGAGACCTTCCCCTCTAGCTCAACTGAATTTCAAGTTGGAATTTTTTGTTTGTTTTTAGATTTACCTGAAGAAAAGTGTTTCTGATGACAAACAACTAACAATGACTGTGGCATAGATCAGTTTTTTGCTTTTTCCATTTAATTTAAGAGAAATACAATACAGAATAGGTTTAGACTATTTGCTTATACAGTACGAAGTAAATAAAAATCCTAGGAAAACAAAAAACAAAATTAAATCAATTTAGGTTTGAGATTAATAAACTAAAATACTTCAAAATAACTGAATGTGTTTCTTTAAACTAAAAATTCTATTTAGGCTTAAAAATACAAGTAAGTTGTGAACCAAGCAGTGTATAAGTTCACGGAAAACATTATTGCATTAATCACCACAGTTCAGTGATTTCCCAGACCAAAATATCAAAGCAAAATAGCTGTCAAAAAGCGTAAATTAAATCAATTTCAAATTGAACAGAAAATTATTTCCTATTTTCCAAAGGCACTGATTTGGAGTGGTCTTAAATCGCTGGAAAAGAATTCCCCAATTTTCAAAAATTCTGAAGCCTAATTACAAGTAATTATAGCTTTTCATTTTCAACATGATGAAATAATTTGATTCTTTTTACAAGAGGTCTGGTTTAGCTCAAAACAGACAAGTGCTTCTGCAATGAGTAAGTACACAAAGACAGTAAAGATCATTCTCAAAAGAAAATCAGGAATACATGTTGGCTATAAATCATAAATGCAGCATTCAGGCAAAAATAGTCTGTGTGTTCTATAAATGCAATTCATTTCCACAACACATGAGTGAGATAAAGTAAACAGACCACTGACAGTCTTGGCTTTCAAATAAAAACTGTGTAAGATTAAAAAAAGAAAAAAGAAAATGCACCACATAATCATTGCAATAACATTTGGTTTTAAAATTTCCTTGGAGAGGAACAGAGCAGGTGGAATACAAACTTATCTTGTGCAGTACTTTGATTATAGAAGAAAACCAAAGAAGAACCATCCAGCACTAAATTATAACTATATATTATTTGAAGAGTCTTGTTCCCATATTTTGTTGCTGTTTTTTCCAGAATAGTCATATTCTCTTATTCTATAAGAAAATAAACTATATTCACTAATGACAGGTTTCAGAGTAACAGTCGTGTTAGTCTGTATTCGCAGAAAGAAAAGGAGTACTTGTGGCACCTTAGAGACTAACCAATTTATTTGAGCATAAGCACTAAATTATGCTTTATGTGCAAATCTTTCATGACAAAATTTGAAGCTCAGCAATCTCAAAGATGAGCCAACTCGGCCCAGTTCCTCATCAAAAGCTCAATAAGTTTTACAAACCTTTTCGGTGAACAAAGGTTGCTTCACGCAAAAATGGGCCTAAATTTACTGTTCAGTTTCAGTTGCGCCATGCGCAGATTAGCCTGAATCTGGAATGAAATTTGGGTTACACGAGAACCACTTAGTAAATAATAAATTAGGCAATCTACTTTATCTTTTGCTATCTTCTATGGGTTGTATGTTTGCCTGCAATCTCTTCTCTTATGTTTTTGAAGGGCTGGCCTTTTGGATCCGTATCTTCGGATCAGGAGAAACAGCAGGCCTGCTCTAACAATAAACTACAGAAATTATCTACATAGGATTGGACAGCCTGCTTGTCTGTTCAGATCTGGCAAGAATAGGACTCTAAGATTTGCAACCAGTTTTTCTATGTCTGCCTTAAACTGCTCCTTAGCATAATCTGGAGTTGATATGCCCCAGAATTCACAGCAGAGCAAGAAAATCCCCATTCACCTCTCTGTGAAAAGGATCTCTCTCTGGTGGGATGGAGCAAGTGAAAAGCAGGCTTAAATGTGCCTGATATTGTGCTCCAAAACCAGATTTGGGCCAACAAGCTTCCCCCAAAGATCTTGAAATTAGACCAGTTAGATGCCCCCAAAGACAACGAAGGGGAGGGAGTCCACCTGCACGTTCAATCTCACAATGGGCTTTCAATGTTGCCTTTCTCCTCTGCTTTATTTGTACACTGTCTGGTTAGATCGTAAGACTTTCAGGACAGATAACTTTCATATATGCTTGCAAAGCACCTCGCACACTGTTGGTAGCATACAAATATAGTTAGTAGTAGTAGCAGTAGTAATAAAAAACTTGTAACATCTTTGTGACAATAAAATTGTCAATATTATATAGGTTTCATTCTTTTCCTTTGCAAAGTATATTTCTCTGTTGACTCCCACTGTCATGTATTTTTGACAATGTGTTTTTTATTATAACAAATATGAATCTGAAACTACTTTGCAATGATTTGAAGCACCTGTTTATTATTGTATCTCAGAAAGCACATTAATAGCTTAAGCAATGATATAGTCAACTGTCAAACTAAGGTTCAGGAACACACCCAGGTTCCACTTCTGAACCTGAATGCATCACACAGATCTTCAAAGCCTCTTCTCTCACTCATTCCGCAAAAAGGAATAAGTGTCAATTGTAGGAAAAGTGATTGCTTAATCATTATCAATGAAGCAGAAAAATTATAATCTGTATAGGACAACCAAAAGAATGGGTTAGTTTGATCAAATGGAAACAATTGAGATTGTAAGTGTTATTCCAGTGTTTGGAAAAGGACACTAACATGACAAACTGCAGAGATATGATATGCAGAATGTACACGGATTATAATTTAGTAATGAATAATAGTAAAATACATTTTTATGGTTTCTTTCATCCCAAAAGATCCCAAACTACAAGCCAAATTCTGCATTTGGAAAAGCAGGATTCTGGGAATTATGCATGTGTATTAGAGGACAGAACTGGCTCCATATTATATAAAGTTGACTAGGTTGCAAAGTAATAACAGCAGGAATATATTTGCCTGAGGGTTAAAATAGTTCTGAGACTGTACTAGTGAATACTGCCTGCAGCCTGTGGCTTTGGGCAATACTGAACAATTATAAAGAAGTATTTTAACCCAAAGGCAATTTTGCTAGCATTTCCTTTGAATTACCAATCAGTAATTGTTTTATTAACATTTTGATTTTTCAAGAGCATGTTGATGCTGAAGCAGATCTCCAACCATATAACATCTTCTCCAGCATCTCACAATCCAAAACTACTGGGTTTATCTGGCTGGAGTTGCAGGTACTAGCATTTCACAAGAGGCACTCAGGTTTACATTTTTTAAAATATTCGTGATTTTGGGTACTCAAATTGGTTAAAGGAACCTGATTTTTCAAAAGTGCTAAGAACCCACTCAGTCAAGACCCACTGAGATGTCACAAGCTGGGCACCCCAAGTGAACTAACTATGGAAAACAAAGGCCTCAGTACTTTGCAGGGTCAGGCTCTTGGGAGTGGGAAAAACAGTATGACCCTTTTGCTGTCCAGACAATAATTGAATGCTCTAACCCTGTGGTTCTCTGTAACAGCTCCTAATGACAAGAGGCCACCCATTGAAGATCCCTTGGGCCAAAAGCTCATCTGATACAGCAGACAGTCAGATGAACACCATATAGTTGTCACCCTTATTCTTCCCAATTGCCTTATTTACTACATCACTTCAGGAAATACCTAGAATACAAAAAAATAAGAAAGGCAATAATATCATAAGTACTTGCATAAAGTTAAGTATAGGACAGGCTAGGTGATAATTCTGAGGTAATCTTATTTATTCATCTTGAGCAAAACTAGCAAATTTTTAATGGTAATCATTCCATGCATAGATGGCTTCAGTTATACAGTATAATTTTACCCACTACTCAAACGCAGCCACCTCTGGGCTTGGATCATATCATGGCTGTTTAAGAGCTCACCACACCATTACACAAAAGTGTTAGGGATGGGATTTAAGAAAGCCACTGTGAACTTAATTTTCATGGTTAGATAGGCAGAACGTAATTTTAGCATGGTTCTCATTGTGAGGGATTGTCATGATTTCTCATTGGAGCAGGGGAAGGGGGAAAGGACAGGATCCAAACTGATTTAGTCAACATTATGGGAATGATGTCAGCACAGGTGGTTATAGATATTCCACCTTTTCTAATTGAGATTGAGATTTGAGATTTGCTGTATTGAGATTGAGATTTGCTGTATTTCACTATGTGAAGTCTTGGATGTGTGTAAGTGACATCCGACTATATGTGAGATGAAACCTTGCCACATAGCAGGTGAAGACAAGTGGGAAGGTTTTTGGCCCATTAACTGAGGATTGTTGGTATCTCCATTCAGGAAGACATGAGAGCAGCTGCAGTTAGCGGGTGAGCAGGGGAGCCACTACTCATAAAACCATCTGTTTTAACAAACACTACCATCCAGATACTACTTACTGTTAAAGCAATGTCAATCACACCTTGATTCTACAGTTACCTTCAAGTTATACTAGAATAGTTTTATATGTGGAACAAGTACACAGTAAAGGTATTGTTTTACACGGCTGATTACCTTAGTTGAGCAGTGAACATAATAATTGTCCATTCTGATACTGGTAGAAGAGCTCACAGGAGAAAGCTATCCTAAAATAAATTTGGATAGGGGGTTAAAACAGAAGCAATGCTCGTATGTAGGGACAAACGTCTAGAGCAGGGGTCAGCAACCTATGGCACGCGTGCCAAAGACAGCACGCGAGCCGATTTTTAATGGCACGCTGCTGCCTGCCGAGTCCCAGCCACCAGCCCTGCTCACCCTGCTGCTGAACCCAGGCCGGGACCCTGGCAGGCAGCAGCGTGCCATTAAAAATCCTGCCCGCCCCCGCCCACTCTTCTCCGCCCCCTCTCCCATCCCCGGGGCGGGTAAAGAAGCTTGGTCCTGCCGGCTGCTGCTGCAGAGCAGGCAAGCTCCCTCCCAGCCTCTTCCACCAGCGTGCTGGGTTCCTGCCTCTCCTCCTCTCCCTCCCTGCCGCCGATCAGTTGATGGCCCTTGAGAGCAAGAGGGAGAAGTAGAGCTGCAATGCGCTCGCTTCTCCGGGGAGGAGGCAGAGAAGAGGTGGAGACGGGGACGGGGAATATCCCATCCCCTCCAGCCCTCTGCCATGAGCCGCTCAGGGAAGGAGGCTGGGAGCACCCCCACGACCCTAGCCCACACCCCCAGCCATCTGTCCTGACCCCTGTACCCCCCCTCACACACCCTCCCAGCCCTCTGTCCTGACCCCTGCACCCCCCTCAAGCACCCCCAGCCCTCTACCCTGACCCCTATACCCCCTCACATACCCCCAGCCCTCTGCCCTGACCCCTGCACCCCAGCCCTCTGCCCTGACCCCTGCACACCCCTCACACAACCAGCCCTCTGCCCTGACCCCTGCACCCACACAAACCCCAGCCTCCTGCCTGACCCCTGCACCCCCCGACCCCAGCCCTGACTCCAGCACCCCCCCAACACATACCCAGCCCCCTCCACAGCTCTTGCCCTGACTCCTGCACCCCCTCACATGCCCCCAGCCCTCTGCCCTGACTCCTGCACCCTCCTCACACAGCCCCAGCCCTCTGCCCTGACTACTGCACTCCCCCACACGTACCCAGCACCCCCACAGCCCATGTCCTGACTCTTGCACCCCCTACATTCCCACCCCCACCCCTCGCACCAAATGGGAGCTGCCCAGGTAAGCACTCCACCCCCAAACCTCCTGCCCTAACACTGAGCCCCCTCCCTCATTCTACCTCCTGGCCAGACCCTACACCCCAACCCTGTGCTCAGTGCACTCCTGCCCTCAGCTCAGTGCAGAGAGAGAGGAAGAGAATGGGCTAGAACCAGGGAGAAGGTAGGTACCCACTCTCTGTGGACAGGGCCGGGATCCCAGACCGGCAGCGGGCTGAGCAGGGCCAGCAGCCGGGACCCTGGTTGGCAGGAGCCGGCAGACGGAACCTCAGACCGGCAGCGGGCTGAGCCACTCAGCCCACTGCCAGTCTGGGGTCCCGGCCGCCGGCCCCGCTCAGCTCGCTGCCGGTCTGGGGTTCTGACTGCCAGCCCCTTGCCAGCCAGGGCCTCGCTCAGCCTGCTGCCGGCCTAGGTGAATGGAACCCCAGGCTGGCAGCGGGCTGAGCGGGCCAGCGGCGTAAGATCAGGATTTTAATTTAATTTTAAATGAAGCTTCTTAAACATTTTGAAAACCTTGTTTACATATGACAATAGTTTAGTTATATAACATATAGACTTATAGAGAAAGACCTTCTAAAAAACGTTAAAATGCATTACTGGCACATGAAACCTTAAATTAAAGTGAATAAATGAAGACTTGGCACACCACTTCTGAAAGGCTGCTGACCCCTGATCTAGAGCATGAGTTCTCAGCCTGGGGGTTACAACGATTTAGGTAATTATGAGCTGGTCTCGGAGAGTTGTTTATAGTTAGATAGCAGGGAGGTCATGACACTTTTTTCTGTTTATTATGTGGTCATCTAATGGGAAAGATGGAGAACCACTAATCTGGAAAAATGCACTTGGGTTCTTGTGACGATACTTTCTGGGACATATGTCTAACCTCACAACACAATTCATTGTGCATGGGCTGTCTGCAAAGCCCACAAGGAGCTCCATGACTTGCCACTGTTTGACATTCATGGGCCTCTATCCAAGTGTAGCAGTCCATCCATGTGCAACATGTTGCAGGAACAGAACCTTAAAGTCGAGCTAGATCCATTATTGCTCTTGGATCTCCAGATGGCCTTTGTCTGCATGTACAGTTGGTCTGAGATGTGATGGAATACACCCTTGTATTCACACTTGACACACTATTGTAATAATCTTTGTACAAGATATGCCTTGTATCGTATCATTTGAAAACTCAAAATTTGCTGGTAGTATTGTCCTGATAAAATGTGTGGAAACATTGTATATGACATTATAAGATTTCCCTGTATGATGTACTTAACACACGTTCCAAAACACCATAGCCCAGCCCAAGCAGAAGTCAGAAAACAGGTCTGTCCCAAACAGAGAAATATGTGCTTGCCTTAATTTTATTTAAGCAGGAAGGAAAAACAAAGGAAATTCAAACAGTTGGAAAAAAAAAACCCAGCAGGGAACATCTTTCAACAGAGACTCTCTGTCTCCTGGTTCTCCACTGGAAATATTTTTCAAGAGGGGGGACTGAAACTATAAAAAGGAGGGACAAATACCTCAATGTACCCTTCTCTCTCTCCGTGCCCACCTCATTCTCCACACCTGAAAAAAGGAAACAGCTGTTGGACTCCAGAGGAGTCGTCCTGACCTGAAAGTTTGGTCAATAATCTGCTGGAGGACGTGGTAAGAAAGTTTGTTTTGCAGCTAAAATAGTTTCTTAAGTACATACTAGTAGGTGTTTTATCTTTCTTTTTCTTGTAACATTTCTAACTTTTATGCCTCATTACTTGTACTCACTTAAATTCTCCCTCTTTGTAGTCAATAAACTTGTTTTACTGTTTTATCTAATCCACTGTGTTTAAATTGAAGTGTCTGGGTAACTCTAAGATAATAAACAGGCATATTATTCCCTTTAAGGAATAACAGACTTAAAAGATTTGTACTGTACAGGAGAGTTCTGGGCAGTATAGGACATATATTTCTGGGGGAAACTTTGGGAGTGGGGGTGTACTGGAATCATCCTGCAATATAAACAAGACTGGTAAAAGGCAGGGAGTAACTGGCAGGCTGCAGTTACACACAGATACTCAGGGTGTGCCTTGCATGCTGGAAGGCTGTTTGTGAGCAGTCCAGGTGGAAGCTATTACAGCAAACCATTGTAAGACACCCAACGTTGCAGGGCATGGGTGACACAGCCCCGGACTAGTCTGGATTATGCCCCGTATGTCACACAAGGGCTGAACTCACTGCTCTCTGATGTAACCGAGATATTTATGACATTGTAATCTCAAGGCTTACTGCATGTAAGAGATGTGGTATGCATCTGGTCTTCTCTTAATTGGTGCAAGCAATTAAAATGTACGGGCTGGTCAAAAAGGCCCTGAAGGCAACAGTAAGGAGGGCATATGTTCTCCCTTCTCATAACACAAGAAGAAAAGAACATTCAGTGATATGTAATGGTGATAAGTTCAAAACCAAGAGAAGGAAATAAATTTTCACACCAGACTATTACTCAAATGAATCTCAAGTTGGCTACTGTCAGAGACAGGACACTGGAGTAGATGGACCATGGGTTTAATCTAGTATGGCCATTCCTATGTAACTGCCCTACAAACCATCAGTGCTATTCACTGGCTTCCCTGGCTGCAATTCCAAGGCATTAATTACAATGGAGAGTGGCCCTAAATGGTTTGGGCACCAATTACCTGAGAGGGCACCTCTACCCCTATGTCCCATCATGGCAGTCGAAAATATCAAAACTGCTTTTGCTGTTTATTTCCTTGGGCTGTGACAAGTAGCAAGGTATTTTCAATGGAAGTACAACAACACTGAAACTTGATCCCTCCTGTGGTTTGTCAGAGCCCTATGTTACCAGTTTCCTGGCAAATTCTGAGGCTGGTTTAGTCAAGTGTGTGACTATTATAGCAGTGGGCATCTGGAATCTTTATGGTATTTTATTTTGGAGAGCCATTTTATTAATTTTACATTTGTTTCAATTGTGTATATTTCAGGCAATAGCTGCTATTGAAAAATTCTTAAAATATATAAATAATTGTCTAAATTGGAATCTGGCCAGAACACTGGGTCAACTCTTATGAAAGCGACACAGGATTTTTAATTAATTATCACAAGCAGTCAGGGTCTCAGTTGTATGTCTCAATGGAAAGACAACACCACTAAGCGCACCGTGCCTCGGAACACCATGCTAAGGGTATCTATACACAGCAAAAACGAAGACCTGCAACAGCAACTCTCAGAGCTTGTGTCAGCAGGCTCATTCTGCAGGGCTAAAAACAGCAGTGTAGATGTTCAGGCTTAGGCTGGAGCCCAGGATCTGAGATGCAGCGAGGCAAGAGGCTCTTGGACCCCAAGCTCCAGCCCGAGCTCAAATGTCTACACTGCTATTTCTAGCCCCTCACGGCATGCCCCATGAGCCTGAGTCAGTTAACGTGGGTCCCGAGACTCAGTGCCATGGTTCTGGGGGGGAGCAGGAGAGGGGGTGTTTGCTTTTAGACATACCTATCTAATCATCAACACTATTTTCTGGCATCACTCAATTTGCTCTTTAAGTTCACACATTTAAATTTTAATCAGGTATGACAATATCTAGATTACGAGATCTCACCACACCACAGCCCAAGGAATGAGTTACTGGATTTTTTTCTTCAATTGTATTACTTGTTCCTTAATATTACAAGATATTATAGTCAGTAAATATTTGATAGGCTTTACTATAACGAAATAAAAGATCTATACATTCGGCAATTACCATGAGAAAATCCTAAGAAATATAAAGGGAAAATACAGCCTGGGATTTTAAGGGAATTAGATTACTCCCAATGACTTTCAATGGGATTTAGGCTCCAGACTCCATCAGGCTCCTTTGAAAATGCCACAATGACTTTGTTTGGCAGAAAGAAAAGCAGGGGATTGGAAAGGTATACATTTATGTACTTATTTTGGGGTATTTCTCTGGCATTTGTTTTTACTTCACTAGATCAAACACACAATCAAACTCCAGCTTTTGTTAATAAAAATAAAATCTTCTTAATCCACAGAGCCATAAGGATGAAACACAAATGGCTTTAGAATTAAGATGACTGAAAGTGGAGTTGAGAAAATTCTTTTCCCACCTCTTCTCTCTCTCTTCCCCTACAAGCAGCCCTGCCCTATCTTCATTCCTTCTCCCTCACAATGACCTCTTCCTCTCTGCTCTTCTAAAAATCTTGGAAGATTCCATACCTCAACAAAGTAGGTAGCAAGCCTTATTTCCCCATCTATCTTACCAGCTCTAAAAGGTGGCTCTAGTGTGCAACCACTTCTAACCTGGGACCTACCCTTGCAGCCTCTCTGAACTGCTAGTTAACTTCTGGTTGCATGCAGGAGATGGAACTCAGGAGCAGAGGAAGTGAAGCAAACCGGAAGGAGGGGATGTTTCTCTTGCAGGAGAATCATGGCCTAGGTCAGGACTGGCTTCAACCTGAGTCTCAGCTTGGCCCTTGGTCACAGACTGTTTCTCAGACACAGTACCCCATATCTAGATCCCAGATAACACAGGTCACTGGAGAGTTCATATGTAAAAAATAGGCAAGTCTTGATACTTCAGGTCTTAAGGTTTAAAGAACCTATGATGCAAAAATATATATATTCTCAAATGTAGCAGCAGATATTTCAACTCCTGTGAGGTACTGAGCACAACCGTAAAATAAGAGATACCATTTAAAAAAAAAAAACAATCCAAAAACACTTCCAATAAAATGTTGGTCAGAAGATTTGACTTCCTGTGCAAATATTTGAAGCTATATATATTGTAAGTAACATTTCAGACTATGCATGAGATTATTAAATATTAAGTAAATAACCGTGAATCATATGTATAACAGTGATTGCAGAGTACAGCAGTATTTAAATTAAGGTCAAAATAAGAGACAGAAAAACCATCCCTCAATATTTTGTTTTTCCTCAGAGTGTGGTTGTAATAAATATCCAGTAGCTTTCCAAGGCCTCAGAATAGATTGGATCAGTTTCTTTATGCTTCCTTTTGTTGCCCTACAGCAGAGGCAGAGTACCAAAAGATATAACATTTTCAGATATGACCCACAATTTTGCAGGGAAGAGAGAAACACCGCCTACCCACCCTCGTCCTTGAGAGCTTTTTCAATAAGCAGTAAGGCAAACCTGTTGGCTTGCAACTTGATGGCTTGCATTGAAAGGCTCAAATCAAGGAAAACAAGAATTTTATTGCCTTAAAAATCCCTCATTTTTTCTCCTGCATTGAGAACTCACATATTGCCCAACATATCAGATATATAATGAATACAGATCCCATATTGCTGCTCCTTGAGAATTCCTTTTTAGGAATCCTGAAAGTATCACTTTGCCTATTTTCCACATACATACAATGGAGATAATGACATCTATCTTATATATAATAAGACATACACACACACACACACACACAAGGGGGTCTCCATGCCAAGCCTGCTTTGGGGTGGAGGGCAGCCTTGGGGCCTGTCCAATGGAAGGATCACAGGTTCACGTGTAACTGGCATGGAAGGGCAGCCATTTCAGCCACAGAGCTCCAACCACCACATGGGCAGACTCCTGGTCCCACACAGAGCCCAGGGACTTCAATGGGGCCACCCTCAGGGAATCCATTGCAGGATCAGGGCTATAGAGTGAAAGAGAAGACGCTGCATTGTAGCCTTGGATCGTGTCCAGAATTTGGGACTTAGATTTTATCTCCACAATCCCCACTCACTTCCTTCACCCATATAAAATTCAATTACTCAGGTTATCTGCAGGTGAAGTGAATTTCAACCATAGTAGTTATATTATAATGAAATTACCTTCACACTCATACCAGTGAAAGTATTATTATTACCCCATTACACTTTTCCCAAATAAGCTATTAACATGACATTGTTATTAATTCTAAAAACACTAACAGCAATAATTCTTTAAGATGTGATCATATTATGCAGGAACATATGTATTTCCAGGGTGGGTTAAAGGCACTTGGCTTTTGACTTTCTACCTCAATGAGATACCCAACATTCACGGATGTGCTGGTAAAGTATAAATAGCATTCGGTACCTTTGTAACTTGTCTACTTATTTAAGTGCTATTAATTTCATTAAATGAAGCCAACATTTTTCAGAAACGACAATGCAGTCTAAGGGTAGGCCCCAGAATAAACCAGGCAAAGCAGTCATATTTTGCAGGTAGATCACGGAGAAAATTGCTTATTTCATGATGTGTCATATTAAAAGGAACAGTGTTGAGTGCTTTAGAGGACATGCTTTTAATGGACTGTGAAAATTATTTATACATCTTGAAAAAAGGTTACTTATTTAATGAAAGTAGCACCATCCAGTGAATAGCAGGACTGGATTGGTAGTCAGAGATATGGGTTCTATTCCCAGCTTTGACACTGACCTGTAGTATCACCTTGGGCTAGTCACTTTGCCTGTTTTCCCCATATATATGCAATGGAGAAAATGATATCTACCTTACTTTGTAAAGTGCATTGGAATTGACAGATGGCAAGTATTATATATGAGCTCATTATAGTCAGGTATAAGTAACCATTTCCTTGGATCCATGTTTCTTAGAGGGCTAAAATTAAATGCTTGTGAAATAGAAATTCAAAGGTATGTTCTGCAGTATGATACATCTGCTGTCTCCTATACATTTATGCAATGAATGAACAAATCTTCACTCCATTTCAGCAGCTCTACCACTTTTAGAAAGATCCCAAGCGATCAAATTGACTAGTCTATGGATCCAAGGAGGAGGTTCCCCTTCTCAGAGAGCTGTAGTTAACACTAAGTAAATCCAGATTTTTTCATCATTTAAATATCATTCAGGAATTCAGAAATGCCCTGCTCCTTGGAGAATGAAAAAGACAGTGTCACAAGAAAGAGCTAAGTATCTGAGAAGAAAGCCTGTAAAACCTACTCAAACAAAATGGACATTTACTTTAGCATCAGAACATAAATAAGTAGTAATGCTTTCATAAATGATGTAGGTCTAGGGAGCCCCAGGAAGCAGCACAGCAACTCTATGTAACACAAGCTTTGAGATCTTCAGAGAGAAGCTTGTCCGCATGTTCTTAGCACAGAGAAATGCAACTCACAATACATTCTGACAGCCTCAATTTAGACATGCTCACCTTTACAGTTGGGACCATACGCTACAAATAACTGTCACAATTTATTGAAGAGCTTGTTTCTCGCTAAATAACTAAGACGTCTTTTCATCTCCAGCTTGTACAAAGGGGCCTCCTCCCAGGAGTAAAAGGTATGCAAAAGAAATGAAGAACAATGGCTTGCCTAAAAAAATGGAGCTTCCGTACTACTTTTATGCAAATGAAGTCTCACCTTACAATGGAAAGCCTAACTGAGACAGCTTGTCGCTCACAAACAATATGGGCCCACATACTGTCACTACAATGAAGGAAACTATTTTAAAAGGAAGATTATGTAGTCAGTCTTATAAAAATTTAAAATAGGCATTAAGGAGGAGGTGTATGACCAGACTGATAATTCGAAAAGGAGAAGAGAATTCACTGAAGCAATAAAGATAAAATATACTAAAGAAAACAAGTTAGCTTTTGTTCTTTGCTGATTGTCTCCACTATTGCAATCTCCAGTGTGTTCAAATATCAGAAATATTAATAATATACATTATTATTACTAATAGCTACTAAATAAACAAGATGTTTTAAAAAGCAAAAGGAAGTCAGACACTCTTGGGTAACAGGAAATGTCAGACATTTTTTTTTAGAAAGAGGGAGATAGAAATTGGCCCAGGGAATGTGCCTGACATACTGTTCTTTACACTGTATAGGCTATATATTCCCCAACTTGCAACAATAACATATGCCATAGATAAAAAACTGCATAAATCTACTACAAAAAAGAATGCATAAGCCAACACATAACACATCATTCAGTCAAGAGAAAAGAATGTTTGTATTAACTGGAAAGGGGCAAAACAATACACTACTTAATACATATATAATAATAAAAATTAAATTAAAAATGCACTAGTTACCATGTATATGATAAATAGCTTAATTGTAGTTACACATAGTTTTATTATTTCAAGCTGTTGTAACCCAATGTAAGCAAGTATACAATGAGAAATGCCACCAAGGGATTGACTTAAGGGTCCACAACTGTCTGCATGCTCCTCCTACCCCACCAAAGTATCGTGGCCCAGATTTATGGCAAACCCACCTGCCACACTTGGGGGAGAAAGTGCTGGGGGAGCATGTAAAGGCAGAATCATTCCAAGACCACATTTTGCCACACAAATTAACCAGAAGAAGAGGAAATGCAGGAGGAGGGTTATTACTGACATGACTATGTATGTTTCTAATATATGGATCCTTCAATGACCAGAAACATTTAGCAAGTACACGAATTGTACACTGTAACTAAAGTAGCAACAGTGATTAAACTGTATTAACTCAAGGGTTAATCAGAAGTAATTCAGTCCTGCAATTAACTTGCAAGATATGAGGCAGACTTTTGGTAAGTATACGAATCAAAAATACAACTAGGTGCAAATACAGTTTAGTTAACATAGTTGTATTATGAATTACATTTTTAAAAACATCAAGGAAGAAAACCAAAAACTATGGATATTTTGTTGGGGAAGATACATAACAAATGTACATTTGTGCAAATATTAACATCTGGGGATATGTGACATTATGTATAACTATGACAAGCTTTTCTGAGCCCTTTGCAGACTCAAAATAAGATTATGTTCATCATTTACAGATGGTCCTTGTACGATTAGAAGCCCACTAAAATGGCTACATTCTGTCATAGCAAGGTGTACTTTTTTCTGAATAACAAGTTATGCAGAACATCAGTAGCTTGCTATCTGACCACCTGGATGCCTAACACAAGGAGCTCCTGGTCCATAACTAGGGCTCCTAGACACCGTGTCAATACAAATAATAACACTAATACTGCAGAAGTAGAAATATTCACTGAGAATTCATTTTGCTATAGTTGCAAAAAAAAAATTAAATCCACAAAATAAATGTACAGGAACTATGATCAATTCTAACTATCTGTTATCCCCTGAAGAAGCTGGCTGGCTCAGCATGCTGGCTCATGCTCTACTATTGCCCTGGCAACAGGCAGCAGCAGCGCTCGCTAAAGACTCTAACCAATGCAGCAAGCTCATTCTTGACTGCCACTACCATGAAAAGACACAGACTTCGCCAATATACAGGATACAGAGAACATAACTTGCAGCACTCTCTTTCTTCTTCCACTGTCGAGATACCAAAAGGGCACTGTGACCTGAATTCTCCAGGGAAAGAAGTCTTGCTAGTATGAGTGATTCCCAAGTGGGGGGAGAGGGGGAGCAAGGGTAGTGTCACCTGGCACCCCAAAACTAACAGGGGAAGAAGAGGAGCCGCCAGTCCAGAAGCTACTACCAACAGGAAAGAGGCAAAAAGAGGCTACAGATCTTCAGATCACTAGCTGTGAAAGGTTTCAGAGTAACAACCGTGTTAGTCTGTATTCGCAAAAAGAAAAGGAGTACTTGTGGCACCTTAGAGACTAACCAATTTATTTGAACATAAGCTTTCGTGAGCTACAGCTCACTTCATCGGATGCAGTGAGCTGTAGCTCATGAAAGCTTATGCTCAAATAAATTGGTTAGTCTCTAAGGTGCCACAAGTACTCCTTTTCTTTTAGCTGTGAAAGGAGGTGACAGCAGAAGTGATCATTCCTTTGCTTCAGTGGAGAAGTCCTGATAGCATCCTCATGCTAGCAGAAGTCCTCATGGGGCTCTTGGACTCCCCATCTTTACAGCAGTCCTTGGAGTATCTTCTCCTCCCATCTGTCAGCTACTCGTCTAAGTGGATTGACGAAGCAGTAGTTCTTTACTAACCCCAAAGCAACAGCCTTCTCCTCCAACCATATTAGCAAAGTAAGGAGGCTTGTGAAAAGATTTTCTGAGTATAGCTCCCCCACAGGGTATCACTGGAAGCAACAAGCCTCCTTCTTACCATGAAGAGTCCTCATAGCACTCCACCTTCTCATCTCAGGAGGTTGTGGTCACCAAGTGAATCAGTGCTAGAGGCACAAAGGAGAGTGAGGGGAGTGATATAATTATCCAGTCTGCTAGGGGACAGAGCATGGACCTGATCCCAGCATAGTTCCCCTCAGACCTAGCAGGCATGGATATGACATGCAAGACAGGTGGCTATCCTTAAGTGAGAGAGCACCCACACAGCCTCCTTTTATAAGCATCAACCACATTAACAGGAAGGTCAATTTGGCATTTGACATTAAGAAATATTTAGGTCCTAAAATGTTAAAGGCCATATTTTCCCATTTGATCCACAGTACACAAAAGAATGAATGTGTTTCCATCCTCTATCTCCACTGGTACAGAGGACCCTGGAGGCAGTGGAAGTTCACAAAGAAGGATCATAAAGAAAAGGGACTAGTATTCAGTGAGCCTCCAAAGGAGCGTACAAGACATTCCACACGGGTTCCCCATAAGCCACTATGCTGAAAGCTTAGGAACAGGGCCAGGAAAGAAGTGAGCCCAGGTATATGTACTGCTGCATGGTTCACTGGATTTCTCCACCACACTGAGAAGCACTTCAGGGACAATGGCTGTACAGATGGTGCTGCTCCCTAAGGATGCAGATAAGGTCCTGGTGTTGCAGCCTGGGGGAGGATTCTGTCCCTTCTGCTTATCTCCTGTGGGAAACCCCCTGCCTCAGGCTTTGGATAGGTGGAAGATTTGACCCTAACTGCGTAGAAATGGAGGTGGAAAGTGGAGCAGAAAGATCAGTAAGAAGCACACTCCTTCGCCATCACATAGGTGCCCATAGGCCCTCTGAATGAACTATAAGTGATTTGGGATAAATTAAATTTCGTCAATCAAAATGGAGGCAGAGAAAGTGAGCAGCCTTGTCATAATTCTGACAGAGGACCAAGATGCAGAGGGGGCATTGAGGAACTGATAGCAAACTGGCCATAACGCTGCTTCCTGGAAAAGAGAGGTTTTTGGAGGAAGAGCTATCACATCATATGTTGGACAGAGTTCCACATATTTGCCACAATTTCCTGCAGATCTCTGGCCTACTCACCTTTCACTGGCCTTGACTTTTGACCCACCTCAATGGGAGGATCATTCAGTGTATTTTCCTTAAAAGGAACTGACTGGAATTTGAATCCTGAATTTCTCCTTCTGTGCATATAGAGAGGATTTGGCCTTAAGATTTTAAGAACAAGTAGACAGATTCAAAGATGTTATGCCTATGACAACTCAATCTTCATACTGGGATGAGACACATCACTGAGCCACAAAAAGCCACAAAAAATAGGTTTTAATATCAAATCAGTTTCACCAAGAGGGATGCGAAGAGACTTGCAGGAGCACTGTATTTTCTTTGAAATTACTCCAATTAGAAGAAACTGGAAAAGAATGCAGTAGTGATTTTCCACTTACAAGATTCTGAAGGTGTCTCCCACAATGCATTTCACCTTGTCTACATACAAACAAATCCAATGGCATTGTGACAGATGACAGTCAACTGGAGTACTAAACAAGGGAATTTTCTATAGGGCAAAGGTTAAGTTACCAAGTTTAGTAGTTCAAGAACCACTCATGAGAAATCTTCAACACCATGATAAATACTTCTTGTAAATTCTCTGTATCTGATTGATAAGTGTCAAAAAACAACCAGTGGAGAGTAATATGGAAGAAGAAACAGTCATGTATCCTCCAGATCACCATTAAGCTCACTTCTTTAAATACGAAAAACAAAGGCGAGCAATAATTTAGCTTGATATATAGGGCCACTTTTTGTTGTTTGCAGAGAAAGTCAAATGTTGGAAAACATGAGGAAAAGATGGCAGCACAGTCAAACATGCAGCAGACTTCAAAGAGAGTGGGGTGGATAGGAAACAATCTGGTTGAAAAAACTGTGTGGTGAAAAGATCAATAAATGGATGGACTCATGACTTAACCAGTAGAGTGTAACCCCTCCATATCAGGTTTGAGGCACAATGGTGAGTCAGCATGGCCTATACTGCTAACGTCCATGTTGTATCTGCTTCTTTCTTGGCACCCGTAAAACATCAATGCTTTCCAGATTGGCATAACAGGCAGGCATCCCTGAACTTAGACAGCTGTTGCTCTGAAGATCCAAGGAGGAGAGGCTGACTTGGACTGGAAAGAGGGGTTTGTTTGGTTTTTTTTTTAAATGATTTTTCCGCTACAGGTAAGTATTTAAAACAAAATCATGAAGGACCTAGAAAGACTCCCCGAGCAATCTTAAGTCAAGGTCTGGACTATTATCTTCTAATATCACAACTGAAGTGTTATTAAAGAATCATCTTGAGTTTCTACTCTATTAACTTTATTTTAACTTCGTTTATAATTTGTATTGCCTATACAGTAAATTTATATTTGTGTTATCAATAATAAAATTACTGTTATTTTCCTTTACAAGGAAAGGTTTTTGGTTCACTAGCTATGTACGGATGAAATGAAACAATATATGTCATGCAACTTTTCAGGAACTCAGATGGTAAAAAAGTAGGACATCAAAACCAAAATAAATATGTAAAATTATCTCATTATCAGCAAGATCTTATTGTCATAAGATAATACTGAGACTGAAGTTTAGTAGCATTCTGAAAAGATTAGACATGTGTAAGGATAACAACAACGTATGCAGTTACATTAGATAGAATAAATAAAAATTAATAAAGGCTATAAATCCTCAGACTTCAGGGCACTAGCCAACCATTAATTGACATGGATTAGGAAGAAATTTTCCCTATGGGCATGTTATTACATAATTGTTCAATACGGGGTTTCTTGCACCATACTCTGAGCATCTAGTACTGGTGAATGTGAAAGGTAAGAAACTTGAGTAGGTAGGCAGGCCACTGGTCTAATGCACAGCAATCTCCACATTTCTAAAAAGTAAACTGTACAAAGAAAAACACCAAAAGAAATTTAAAAAAAAAAAGAGTTGCTTTTTTATCTTTTGAGATTTTAAATGTAAAGGTTGTTTTTATAACAAAAATCTAAATCAGCTATGGTACAATGATTTCCTGTCACATACCATATTTATATGCTTAGCAGAACATAAAGCATTTAAAAAAAATAACTTTAAAAACCTTCATAAGAAACTAGAAATATTTAACCAATTGCCCTCCCCCCAACTAACTGAATTATTGGAAATATCAAAAAGTGCCATAAAAATATATTATAGTTCCAAATAAATACTGGTCCTGATCCTGTAATCCATACTCACATGGGGAGCCACTATTTAGACAAATAACTTAATTACCTAAAAATTGTATATGTAAATATGGCAGGATCAGGTCCATATTCCTTTTCTAAATTACTTTTCCTAACAGAACTTTTTCACTATTATATTGTAAATGGCATTAATCCAGCAGCTTTCCACCTTTGAAAGATATCTTTCAAATCTGATTTTAATCAGTGAACATAAAGTACAATATTTTAAACACTGTAAATGGCACACTACATAAAAAGTCATACACAATAATACAAACTATACATTTCACCTATTCAAAAAATAACAGTAAAATATGCAGACAATAATATCTGGCATACTTAAAACACAGTTCTAGCTGAGTCAAGGTTTACAGCAGGACTTTGAGATTTGGGGAGTAAGTACAATACCCCTAGAGTCACGGTGGTGCCTTCTGCAGGCCTCGTGTCAATTCATGCAGATCTGACTAAATTTTCAACTGTGTAAAATCATCAATTTCTGTGTCTTGTGTGTTACATTGTTCTTGGCTTGTGGTCAAAAACACGGAACATTCTATCAATACTATGCCCACAATCACCCCATTTTAATTTGCTGCATACAAAGCACCTCTAGATGGGACACAGACAAAATGGATCCTTCTCCTCTTGCTGCTGAAACCAGGATATCATGCATTCAAAGTCTCACTATGTCTTTTACAGACTAGTGTAAATATCCCCGCACAATTCACAGCCCTTATCATGGAGCAAGGACTCCTACTTCACTGAGAAGTTATTCAAGATGAGACTAAAACCCAGATCTCCAACAGGACAAACCCAATTCTCAATAGCTACACCGTCTTTCAGAAACAATCTGCCAAATATAAGTATTCTGATATAGTATCTGTAACCAACGTAAAGCATCCTTCTCTAGAGGATGGTCCATAGAAGATAGCCTACTCCTGCTGGCAGTTCGTGTAGTTAATTCTTTAGAGGTCTGTGCTGCTGTGCAAAAGGCCCATGTGCTGCAGTGCTAAAGGTTCAAAGCTCGCTAATGATGTGTAGTGTTACACACAATGCAACAAAATTTGTGCTTTCTTTACAAATCAAACAAACAAAAACAAAACCCCTAAGAAATGACATACAAAAAAAGGCTGCAAAGTCAAATATTCATAAATTAGAAATGCCAGAATTAAGGTTGCTTGAGTGAAGTTCTATGGCCTATGTAATGCAGGACGAGGTCAAACTACATGATTATATTTCCTTTTGGCCTTACAAATCTATGTGTCTGTGCCCATTGTGGTCTTCAGTTACAAGATCACATATTTTTTCCCCTGGAACTCTTGCCTCATTCACTGCACAGGATGGACTGCATTCTGGGAATGAATAAAGGTTGTGTAATGAAGGAAGCTGTTATTAACAGGACCCTTGCACCATTTTTTGCTGAAAGTGGAAGCTGTGCAGCTCAGAAAGTTAATATTTTGTATTCAGTACAAGGCATCATCCACCCTGTTCACTGAATGAATATTTCCACCGGAATCTCTGTTGGTTCCCGCAAGGATCAGTCCTTGCTCTGCTCCTCTTCTCCCTTTATACCTTCTCCTTGGTGATCTAATCCACCCACACAGGTGTAACAATCACCACGTTAATAATCCTCAATTCTGTTTCTCCTCTTATATCTCCCACCATCAATTCTCACGTCTCCCACTAGAAGTTTTGCTGTCACCCTAAACTTAAACGAAGGCCAAAACTGAACTCCTTATCTTTCATTCCAAGTTCTCTCCACTGCCTCACCTCCATTCTCTGTCACTGTTGACCATCCTCCCTGTCATTGAAGCTCATTAATTGGAGATCATTTTCAACTCTTGCCTTTGCAGCAGCAGGAGATTATTAGAACTTTGCATTTTCCCCCCGAATTAAAAATATATAAATGTATACATTTATATACCAACTGGATCTATTTGATTATATTCCTCTCTTTCCAACTTGGATAGACCACTTGTTCTCTTAGCTTTTTGAGCTCATTGGGGCCAAGAATATATCTTCATATGTGTCTGTACTGCCCTGGGCAAAACTCGGATCCAATCCTGACTGAGGCCTCTGGGTGTTTCCATAATTTGAATACTACTATTAATAATAATTTAAATAATAATTAATAATTGGGCTCAAAATTATAAGGTAAGTTGAGAATTCTTGCTCTACCCTGAGATGCCCTGGTACTTCTCAGTAGACACCACTTTTTGTATCAGCTTCTTTTCAGTGTTAAATAACTGAGCTACTTTAAATTCTGTTATGTTTTAAGTTGCACAAAGCACTACCCAAAGTAAGAACTAAGGACCAAATCCTAGTGACACTGAAGTCACTCTCAAAGCTCCCGGAAGCAGGATTTGGCTGTGAGTCTATAAAATTTCCACTATAACAAAACCTCTTTTAGTTATATGGAGTCAATTAATTATCTTTTAAATATAGACAGCATACCAGACACAAGCCTAACAAAAAACAAGTGTAGCTCAATATATAGACATTAATATTGCCCAAATAGTGAACACCTACCAAGTCAGATTTGCAAAGGAAAAAACATCTGGACTCTAGATTTTGAAATCTAAGTTTCTTCCCATTAAATTAAACCTTGGCTTATAAATATCAATCCTTGAGACTACTAAGGAGAAAAAGAAAAAACAAAACAAAAACAGGAACTACTCGAAATATATTGAGGGATAAAAATCTATGTCAAAAATGCTCAGAACTAAACCTTCATGTATAACCACATAGAGCTCACTACCTGTAAATAAAGAAAGCACCTGTCTGTCTTCCACAAACAATACAAGGATGCAGATGTTACAGAAATACAGTTGGATTTCACCTGGCAGTTTGATGCAGTGTACTTGCACATGACAACACATTGATTTTACTTCTACCTCCATACAGACATCTACGTAAAGAAATCCATTAGGCAGACAGTTCTCATCTCTATTGACTGACACAGTGACAATCGAATACTTTTCACCATCCAAACTGACTGACAGTTAGACACTTAAACAAGCCTTCAAGTTGCAATAATAGTATGAAACACTTTCAATTACCTGAATCAAACAAATCCATGATCCCACTAGTTGAATGTATTTTTCTGTCTGCTGCTATGCTTGGTTTACACTTTTTGGGTAATTCAGATCCTTAACAAGAATGCTGCAACAATCAACAAGCCAGGGTTTCTAAATAATGATTTATACCTGAAGTATTTTTATTTTCTCTCTCTCTCTTTCTTTCTTTTTTGGCCAGAAAAAATAATGCATGGCAATGTCTTCCTGATTATTTCTTTTTGGCCTAGCAAGTTCTTTGAAACTAGTGTAGCTATTCTCAAAGCAATCTGTATAGTTAAAATGGTGTCCTAAATAATGTTAAACATTATATGTCAACCCACCTTGAAAAGGTAGTTGTATAGCTTTTCTGATACAGCAAATTAAAATATAGTTTCCACTAACAATGTTTAATCTTTAGATCTAAATATGTGCTTAATTTGGATGTTCTTCTAATCCAAGTTCTAGCTATTTTTATGACCTAAGTAAATTCAAATATTAATGAGTGAAATCCTCTCCAATTAAAATCTGAATTTACTTAGGGCATAAAAATGAATAACTGGGTTTGACATACAAATAGCAAATTAGAAAATTAGATTTTTCAGATACATAAGTGATCAAAATGTATATATTTACACTTTACAATTTCTAGAATTAATAACTAAGGTTGAAAGTATCATCTAATGTTCCGTAGACATCAATATGTGTTGCTGCAAGACATTCAGCATGATCAGACTGAAATATCTAAATGAACATGCTTATGAGTTAAACATATACACTGCATAACAGGCAAACAAGTAGGATCAGGGTGCGCTCTAATGTATTGTAATTGGGTTGACAGAAATAAAAGGAAAAGTCAGAGTCCATCAAGAATTGTTCAGTAAAAAACACAGAAAAAGCAAAAGATTGTCTTTACAATTGAACAGATGCATCAAAAATGGTCAAAGCATTTTAAAAAGACATAATTTTACGTTCTGAGAAAACAAGATCTGAAAATAAACCATGTTTTCATATATTTGTCTTACAAAATCTGGCTTTTAAGCCATTGTATGTCTCAGGAGGTTGAGTACAGTCACTAACTTTTTTCCCTCTTTACTCACTGCCTGTGTTGTTGGGAACCCACGCAGGTAATAGATTATCTTTGCAAATATCAGGTGCTATTTTGCAGACTCAGTGCAGGTTTTTAAAATATATAGCAAAAACAACTGCTTCGCCTACATGCTTTTTTAAAATGTATAATGAAAATCCTAAAAAAATCCAAAATTCAGTAAATAACACATTCTCAATGTAAATCTGCAATGTTTGCTATCATTCATTCTATTTTGTTACTATTATGAAGGAAACATTTTAAAAGATTTTGAAAATGATGCTATAAAATGGGTCCTATGTCTCTTTTCAATTAGCAAGGACATAATACATTTTTTTATCAGTTTGTCTCATGGATGAAAATTAAATAATAAGTCTGTGCACAATTCTTTTAAGCTGTTAATGCTATTCCATCAGTGCTTAAACATATTGTTACTAGCCAACATAATTTGAAGGCGTCAATATAGAATTTACTGTGTGCATAACGTAAAATGACTCGTTGAGAAGACACTAGCTGTTGCAGACTATACAGCAAATTGATTTTCTGAAAAGGAATGCAGCCTGTATTTAACCTAACAGTGTAACCTTGTTGTACAACATGAAAAGGGATCATGCATATTGATTTCTTTATTACAATTCCTCTTGTGATCAGAAAACATTTGTAAAACAGTAGCTCTTGGAGAAAATCTTCTTTTAGTTTTAAAATTAGCAAATATAGGAAGGTTTCAGTTTTGAATTCTGGTATTGCCTCTCTCTGAAAGGAGTTATATGGTATAAAAAAAATGAGCAACTACTTCCCCTGATTTACTTTTGCCCTAATTTTAGCCAAAGTAATTTCAGATATTTTTAACAAGGTAAGTTTTAAATAAACATTCAAACTCTACTAATGTCACTAAAAATCACAAGTTTGTTGCTAGACCTGGGGCTTTTTTATTTTCTTCAAGAAAAGCTTACTATTTTAAAACTAAAAATTTACAAAGTACTTGATGAAAGGATTCATTACCCTTTTAAAGTAATGGCTGTTTAAAAAAAAAAAAAAAAACAAAGACCAGAGAACCACGCTTGCTATCTCAGAAATAAAGTAGGGGAACTTGTATGTTATCCACACTGATGAACCTAAAATATAATAGTAATGGAACATGAATTTTATATTGCTTTCTTTTGAACACAATTAAACTTCAGAGGCTGTTAACGTGTAGTTTGTGGAATCGATGTAAGCAATTAAAAAATTGCAACCAAAATGTTTTGTGAGGCGTAATTACTATAAGGTCACTAGATATTATTTGGAGTCAGTTTAGTTTATCACATTACGACATGACAGGACGTGAGGCAAAAATTATAAATTCCTTCCCTAAATCTGTCCTTTTCTGATTTAGATGGATGAAGAATAATTAACTCTTAATTATTCACATGACTTCAAGGCAGTTTTAGGATTCGGTAAAGAATGCAGTCATTTTAACCAAGGAAAGCAGTCTCCTATCATTTATCAAATCTTGCAACTTGACCAATGATGAATAAAAAAATCTATGTTTACCCAAAGCCCTAACTGCTACCTTAGAGGTTGTTAAGCAACAAAATTTCCTTTAAATTCTACCATATGCAAATTATCAGATGCAATTTGCATTTTAAAGTATTTAACTCTACATATTTATTGGATTTTGAGGCCATGCTGATCATTGATTTATGTGCTTCTGGCAATCATATTTCCATATTTGTATGATTTTGATGACAGTAATAATTCAAATATGCAGAAAGTTGTTCTTTGAACAATATCTTTAATTACGTCCTCAAAGCATCATTGTTTTGCCTGGTGTCCTGACAAAAATGGTTTGAAATGAGAAATGGCATTATGATCCAAAATGCACAGAAGTACACTTGTCCTTTGCTGTCTTATACCAAATACACAGAAATGACTTTTCATGTTAAGAAATCCTCAGCCCTAACAGTCGGCAAAGCCCAGCAACCTTGCACGTAAATACTTTATTAATTCTGACACACTTTCACGACAAATTCAATCACAGTTCATAAGATTTCAGTTCAAAATGCAAAACCTGCCCCATTTACTTTGCCGCTAACTCAGAAAGTTTTGCTGCCACGTCTTTTTATTGGAGTTGTCACAAATTATGTGCACTCTTATGAAAGCTATCAAGAACTGTAACCATTAAAAGATCCACAAATGTTTTGCCTATTTATTTCTCAAACACAGCTATCAAACAGCTCTTCTGTCACCATTACCTGAATAGTTTGTTTCAATATGACTTTTCAGTGCACTATAACACATTTATAAACTTTTTAGAATAATTGTTCACTCATGTACAAATACTCAAGACTAATGCATTAGCTTACACGATGTATTTGTGTTCTTAGTTTATTCCTATTTATACCCATGTTCATTTAAATATTGTGCAAAAGTCAATTATTATAATATCATTTTCATGTAATACTCCATATATTTAGCAGTTTGTTGTTTTCATAAGTAGTATTCTACATAAAACTTTTTCTGCTTTGTTCAGGGACAATCTAACATTTGAAATAAAAAAATAAGCAAAACCTTATTTTAAGTAATTTGTAATTTCATAAAACTGATTCTTTAAAAATGCAAAAAGAGTTCATAAATAGGGCTAAAATTAGCCTAATAATGACCTGCACTTTTGTCATTTTCAATCTGTAAATCACAGAAAACAAAATTCTTATGCAATTATTATGTAGACTGCATAGTATCATACATATTCAGAACCAAAATATACTTCAGCCTTAAATGAAGGCGGGGGGGGCAGTAGAAGTGTAAAGGATTTAAAAAAAAAAAAAAATCTTGTAAAAGAACCAAAATCACATAGGCAGGTGACAATAATGAAGGTAAAAGGAATGCAATAACTATGATGTTCTTTTGGAAAACAAAAAACAGTACAATCCACAACATATATTTTTGGTCTGCAGACACCACACAAAAAATTATTCTTTAGGAAAACTTTAAATATTTTATTTAGTGATGCTGAGTAAAAATTTAGTGCACACTGTAACTGCATAAAGCTCTGCTAATTTTTATGAGAGCACTGAAGACAAAAGACTATATTACGTAGACCCAATATCTGCCACATCTTATGTACCTGTTAAGATTTTGTTGAAATCCCCAGATAGAAGGACAGAATTCAGGAGTATTTGCAATCTCTTATAGTTCTAATTTTAAAAAAGTTCACTGAAACAATACATGTACAGAAAAGAGTTCATTTTTATATATATATATATATCACCTTGCAAAGATGCATTTAGTATTTTGTTATATATCATGGCATGCTATTATGTTGAATTTGAACTCACCTAAGTATCAAAATGTATTTTTAAGGTAATCACAATTGTTCTGTGATTCTTGATTCACTAAAATGTAAATATCTTGTCTTATTCTAAGTAAGCATGCACTTAATGAAATACATAGCATTTGCTGAACAATCTTTAAGGAAATAATTAGATAAAGACAAGTGGCTGTTTTTCAGCAAGTATCAGATTAAAAATGTTTACCTGACAGGTATGATGAACTTATCCCAGACAGGTATGATGAACTTATCATCAAAATTATGCAAATAAGTTTACTGTTAACTAGATGTGTTAGCAATATTACAAGCACACACAAACTTACAAACAAAGAATTCATTTTTACTTATAAATGTTCAGCATTTTATCTTTAATATCTTCTAAAGATCATAAAGATAAATGTCTCTAATGCTAAAAATTATTTATACTACAGAGGAGACCTAGAATGTTGCTTGTAGGTAAAGTTACAACAGCATTTTCATTTAGAAGGGGCGTGAAGGATGACAATTAATTTTACCATCTCACTTTAACACTCCCTAGTGGCTAATGGAGGAACAGCACTGAATACCATTCCAGTTGGCCTGCTTTACTGGCCACCTAAGTGTTGTAATTGCAGCTGCAGTACAAAATGGGAAGCAGTTCAGGCAATCCAGTGAAAAGACAGCCCAGAATGCTGGATGGGATAAAGTATGAGGGCCCAACATAAGACCAGTGAAGTCTAAGCTTTGTTTATCATCCCAAGGAGGAGCAAGCACTGTTAGAGCACATGCCACTGCAAAGATTCGGGAGGGGAGAGATACCATACTTTGATGACTGGATTTACTACATTACCCGAAAAAGTGGTATAATGACCACAAGCCATTTTGGTCCATTAACAATCTGCCACTTTGGAAACTTCTGTATCTACCCACATGAAGGGAGTCTGAGTCTGAAAATCCATTCTTAATCATGAATTTCATAGCTCTCATCCATTTAAGGCAAACCTTAACATTTTCACATTGGTTTTTATGTTTGAATATATTAAATAAACAAAGGGGAAGAACATTAAAAAAAAGAGACATAACAATTCAGCTGAAATTAAATCCCAAAAAGGTGGTGGGGGGGAGTTTAATTTACAACAAATAAGTAAATCATTTGCAGAGCTCCCCAATATAGAAAGTATATTACATAATAAAAACAATGAGCTTGCTTAATAAATCTATAAATTCTTCCTAAATAATTAGGTAAACAAATTCTGAAACGGTTTATAAGAAATTTAAATATATAATCAGACAAAGTTCAAATGACTAGCAATATATGTAAAGCAAATAATCTTCTTAATACTTAACAAACTCTTCACAGAGGCACAATTGTTATCTTACTAATTTTTCTGCTTCCCTCTCTATAGTTCATGAAGGTGCTACAGGGACTCATTACTGTACATCCCTTGTCCTGTCTATAATTGCCCTCCAGGTACTATCTTTGCCATGACTTAAATGTTCTAAGCATGGCCAGGTGCTCTCTAGGGCAGCTGAAATATCTCTATGATTTAGGGACCAAAGCATTCTGTCTGTGTGTCCTGCTTCCAGGAACACCAGACGAGAAAGAACAAATATTGTTTACATTATTAAAAAGGTGTTCCTTGATAAACTTACAGTATATGTTCTCAAAGTGGGGTCAAATACATTTTGTCCTCTAAAGATGAGCAACTCCTTTACTGAACCATGTGGCTAAAAATACCAATATAAATGTACAAAAAGCTGATGTTTTCCATGCATAATGCAGTATATTTGATGTTTGATATCAAAAGATAATAAAACATTCATCTATTCTCTAGAACCTTGACACAATTTTAAAACTGTAAATCTATTCTGATAATAAATGACTCTTTGGACACTGTGACTAGGGACATTGTAACCAAATGGGTAAATGGTAAATATTTTAGTTACAGTTGAGGCCTCTCTTAATATATTTCAATGATAATGAATGAATCTCTAAATCGATACTATAAAATATAAAGAATTTATAAATAATTAAAACATTTATCTTCATGGTAGAGTATAAAGTATTGTATGTAGTCTAGATATGAAATGAAATTCCTGTATCAAACTGGCACATTTTTATCATTTGTATAGCTCAGTACTACTGCTTATTAATAATAAATTAAGCAGTTGTAGCCAGTTATATAAACTGGCAGTTGATTGCAAAGGAACCTAAAATTGCAATAAGACAGCATAACAGTTAATGCACAAAATGCATTTTCATTTGTAAAGTAACAAAAATCTCCACCTTAAATTGCTCTGTTCAGCTAGCAGCTGCTGTAAGGAAAAATTGGAAAGATTTATACATGTAGCTTAGAAATATCATATAACTAAAAGAAATCTCACAGCAGCATACACTAGCAAAGGTAAGAGTCATTTTGAGCATTTCCTTCATATTCAAAACACTATAAAAATATACTCTAATTTATACCATGAATTCAAAATGATTTGGTGTGATATTTCCTTTTTCTATTTATGAATCTGGTTGGAAAGTCAGTAGGGATATTATTACTTCAGTATTGTATTGTGAACTCCTTCATACTGTATAAAAGACTAATACACGTTTTGAAAGAACTCCATGTCCTGCTAATGACTAGTTTTTCAGAAGCAAGCTGCTTTTCAAGTACGTTTAAAAAAAATTCCCTTATATCATCTTAGTTGTATGCAAATCAAGTTTAAAAGAAAAAAAAGAACTGCATAGAAATTCAGATTAATGAAGCCCTAAAATATACAACATAAATGAAATGTAAGCATTAACAAACTTTCATATATGTAAAGATATCACTTCACGCTTAACACTGAAAAAGCTCACTTGAAAACAGCTGCTTCAATAAAGCTAAAGTCGACTTGGCAAAAGCAAGTAATAAATGGCTCCATTTCCATTTATAATGTCTAAAAACAGTAACAAAATAAGAAGAATGTTGACACTTTGGGAGTATCTACTTTATAAAACTAACACGCAGCCTTACGATGATCCAGTTCATTTTTTGTATTCAGATATTATGAGCACTCCTCTAGTAATGCAAAATTAGAAATGCTAGAAAATTAGGACAGAAAAAAATAATATTTACATTACAAAACCTTGACTCACAGAAGTAACAAGATCATTATAACATTTTTCAGTAACTTTAAAAAAGAAAAACAATAGAAAAATGGTGAATAGTGCATGACTAAGCACATGAAATAAGAAAAATGTACAGGTCAACTCATTTATAGTAATTCAACCTTCATCTTCTGATTTACTTACTGTAAAAAATCTATTATAGTTACAATTTGGTAGTGAACTGTAGCCATCTACTGGAAAGAACAGATAAAGCAAATGTCTAAGACAATGTTCCTCCCCAGGAATCTAGCTTGCATTTTTCTAGTATATACCAGAAAAATGAAATGTTAAATGCTATTAATATTATAAAAGGAATTTCTCTTACTCAGGTTAGATTCAACAAAATCAGACATATATTCATACATTTGATAGCATGTATTTTTAAAATACAATACTTAATCTACCATAGCAATTTATAGATTGTTTCCTATCACAGGATAATTTTATCCTGTGATTCACTATTCTAATTTTTCCTGTGTTTACATTTTCCAAGAGTCACATAATGGCAGTAGTATTAAGTGAATCATAAAATATTATTTACTAGATGTGTTTTAAAGCAAACCCAAGGAGTAATTTTAGTAGTTTATAAATTAAAGGTTGCATATTGTGGTAAAATGCATCTATGCATAATATTTTGTAAATTAGTTAGGCTTTGATATATTTAAAGAATTGAAAAGAATGAAAGAAATAAAGCTAAAATACAGACCCTGATTCTTCAATAATAGAAAAAACATCTTATAACATGTTTCACTTTTGAAATATGGGAGTTGCTGCCAATACTTGCAGCCCTGTTCAGAGTATAGTGAATGGTTCCAACACTAACCGTAACACCAAACCAGAAGAGTTCAACAGTCATGTTCTGTGATTCACAGGTAATTAGCTTTTCTCCTTGCATTTTAGTTATGTATGACTGTTTCCTCAGTCTTAAAAGCATATGCCCAAATCCTGGAAAAGAAGCATAAAAGCCCTAATCTGTAGAAAACATGCAGAAAACATCCTCCAATATCACAATGCTGAAGGACAGAATTTTCAACCCCAATCCTGCAGTTGCTACAGTAAGGTACTGGGGTGGAAAAAAGTTAAGTCACAGACACATCCTGCTGCTCTCCTCTTATGCTGGGATTTGGTCATTTTGATCCAAACTGGGTGTGGACTCAATGGCCATACTGCCAACATACCATCTTCTGTCCTTTAATCATGTTCTGGCAGGAAGAGGCATCACATCAGTTCCACAGCCCTACTATGCACAGAGCAAACGTGCAAGTTCTCCACTCCTTGGTTCACTAACAGCAAAAATGTATGGCTTCCATTGCATTGGGACCTAAAGCAGATATGGAAGACTACTCAGGATTCATCAATACAAATCTATCCTGAACAAAATGAATCCATGAAAATGGAGTAAAATGCTTAACCTTCACAAAAAGAAAAACATCCTGACAGGATGGAAAATGTGATGGGCTAGATCCTCGACCTTATCAAGTCATCTTTGAGCTGGTCTACGGAACAAGGACTTAAATTCTGCACATCAGGCAAGTGGACGATTCCACTGGCATGAAGGAATTTCCAGATGGTATTGAATTGACTCTAAACCACACATTTGGTATCCCGCAGGAAATGGGAGTGTGGCTTGTGCTGTGACCATCCCAAACACTGAAACAGCCAGATGTAAAGGAAGCCAGTATAGTTTAGAGCAGAAATATGCCAGGGATCAGACCAGCACATAACTAGCAAAGGGGTTAGGAGGCAACAATAGCTCCTTTGTACCCATCCTCAGCTGTGCCCAGCACTTTACTGAGCGCACCTGAAAATCTGACCTAGTATGTTTTCTGATCTATGATGGTACATTTGAAAAATATATCCATATGTTCTATTCATGGATTCCATTAATTAAGCCATATGACCTCATAATACCACCATTCAATAATTCCAAACCACAGAACACTCCCTAATAAAACAGGTGGTTGCTTAGCAATACCCAATGTTTAAGGGGAGCAGGAAAGAGGAGGGAAACGTCTTGATATAATCACTCAAGAGTCTATTAAGGAAACTGAGTAGTTATGAAGTAAGAGATAAGTTCCATCAGGAATTAGAAAACTAGATAAGAGACGAGCAACAAAATTACGTATTTGTTATCAATTTTCAGTATGGCAAAAGGAGGTCTTAACATTCAATATCAGGGCTGATGTTATTTTATACACTTAAGCATGATCTTAAAATAGAGGTGAATAGTGAGGTGGGGAAATGTGCATGCAATACAAAATTTACTAAGTCTAGTCAAGACCAAAGAAAACTGTGAGAAACTTCAGGGGAACCTAAAACAAAAAACAAAAAAACTAGGTGAACAGACAGCATGATGGCAGATTAAATTTACTGTTGACAAATGCTAGGTAATGTACAATGGAAAGAAAATTTGCACTACCTGTCTCTATTGCCAGGTTCTAAATTAACTGTAACCACTCAAGAAAAAGACCTGGGCATTATTCCATCTACGTATTTATATAGCATCTTTCAGAGTGCTTCAATGTAAACTGACATAGCTTCCTTCACTTCCAGGAACTGAAATTTACATGCTGAGGACATCAACCAGTGTGCTCAGTTCTGGTCATCTAAAAATCGCACTGTAGAAATTAAAGGGTTTCAGGAACAGTCTAGGAAAACAATTTAGAGGAATGGAAAATCTTTGAACAGATGTGAACTTTTTAGTAAAGAGGAAATTAATAAGAAGGAACATGATAGAAGTACTATTTACAAAATAATGAATGGTGTAGACAAAGTATCACTCCTATTTGTCTCCTCATAACACACAATCAACGGAACAGTCAATAAAACTGAAAGGAAAAAACTGATAAAAGTAAATATTTTTATTTTAATACACAAAGCATAATTAATCTACAGAATTCATTGCCAGTAGATATCACTGAGGCCAAGAGCTTTGAAGGATTCTAAAAAGGTTTTGACTTTTACATAGGTAATGAAAACATCCACAGTATTAGACATATTGAGAAAATGAGAATGGATGTAAGCATTCATACTTCAAACCATAAGAAAGCCACCTGATGTCACATTGGGTTAGAAGAAATTTCCCACTATGTGCATAATTGCCCACTACTGGCTTTCTTGCAGCTTCTTCTGAAGCAGCTGACATTGGTTACTGCTGGAAACAGTGTACTACACTAAATGGACCACCAGTCTAATTCAATCTCACTATTCCTATGTTTTTAAGTTAGTTGACAAAATACAATCAGAGCAATTTGCTGATGTAATATCATGATTTCTTACTGTGGATGCTATTTATGACTTACATGAGCACAGAACTATGGCTCCATCAATTGTTGAAAAAGAATGAAGGAAAGAGGAAAATAAGTGTATTTAATTGTTTCAAATACTAAACATAGTTCAAAATTAGCAATGATGGCAGTGTACATGTAAAAGAAACATCTAGGGTAAATGACTGTATGCAAATCTCAGCACTGGTTTCATGGTTTCTTAGTACTTCAGATATTAAACTACTAGACTGCACAGCCATTTTTATATTTCAAATCACTATCAGCAGTTTTTTGTAAAAGACATCTCACTGAGATAACCAGCTATGGAATCAATAAATGATCTGACAGTTCATCCAGTTTTTGTAACCCTATGTAAAAAGTATTACCCCTTCTTGTTAAGGATCTGTATTAAAAGATATGCTTGAAATATAAAAGGCTGCTGAACAAACAACATTGAATGTCAAACAACTGACCATTTCTCACAAATATTCAAACTTGCTCAAGAGAATACCTGTTAATAGACAGTAATAACATTTAAAATTGCCTTTGTCTTCCATAGACCATTATAAATACAGTGTCAAATCTTAGGGACAATTGACTTAAGTGGCACAAGTCCTTCAGTGAAACTAGAACACAGCCACATTACTCCACACTTCTAGTAGTATTTTTACACCCATTTTCTCCTCTGCTACCACCTAGAAGAGTGAAGTTTGCACAAGGCAAAGCTCTCTAAAAAAATCAGTTGGAGGAAACTGATGGAGGGAACCCTTAAAGCCAGATTCTGATCTCAGCTGAGTTACATCGGATTAACACCAGTGGGAGATTGTATTCAGGCCTGCAGCATTCAAAAGACGCGGTCGCCAATAAAGGGCAGAGATGGGACCAAGGCTCATCTGGACACTTTGCAGAAGTTCCTCCGTAATATGTTTTTAGGAATAATGATCTATTCCACAAAACAGACTCTCAGAAATAACCTGTTCAACCTGTCACTACCAGGCAGACCAATATGCTGATTATACTGAAATTATGAAACTCTGCTTGAACTGCAGTGCTATTCAAATCCCTTTTTGTATCTAGCTTACAAGGCTCACCAAGCTCGAACAATAATATACTCACAGTACCTAGCTAGGTTTTATCATATTCTATTAATTGTTTATATAACTGTGGGTATACATTTCTTGACAAAACAAAACCCAATACAATCTGATTTTCTACAGTGTCAACTATTGCCTTAAAAACTCTGTATTTACTTGATTTTTCCCTAATCCTTTTAAATATCTGCTTTTTAAGTCTAACCATTCACAACACATTGAGTTAACTACTTTTGTTTTCACCGATTATTTTCACTCCAATGCTTAGAGGACTGATTTAGAAAACAAGCACAAATTGATTCCAAATACTCTAATTATTAGTAATGAACACCTATCATATTCTATAAGTAGAGAGGTGATTAGTTACAGCATGAGAAAAATGTATTATGACTATATAAAGGTAGGCACAAAAAAGGGCTGTGGCATGTACTACTTGTGTTTTCTTGAAAGCATAGTCGATTTTCAGACTCTATTTTTATCACTGTGAAGGCTGAATTTCAATGTACACAGTTAGATTATACAACTAACAGTAAGAAAGAATGGCAACCGGACCTGAAAAGTTCTGTCACTTAGTTTGTTTTTTTTAAACTACTGTACAC